>NC_057805.1:10972213-11180955 GCF_018294505.1 Triticum aestivum
CCACGAAGGGTAAAAGTATGAGTAGTTCAATTTCTTCATAAAAATGGATTTTGCCCATTTCTAAAAAACCTACAAGTTGAAATTTAAAAAATAGTTCATTTCAAGAATTATATTTTTTTTGCATTTGCCAGTTTGGAAAAAATGAATATGGTCGAGAAGTTCCACTTCATCTTCTGCGATAGTTCAAAGGCAGGTGTCCGAGGAATTCAAAGGGTTTGTTCGTTCAAAATGGTGAAGTGCGTGAAAAAATAGCCAAAATTATTTCACATATTAAAACCTAGTGCTTTACAATCACTTTATTTCTCTAGTTCTCACATGGGAATCATGTGAGAAGTTCAAAAATAAAAATAAGGAAAGTTCACATATAGTAAAATTAGTGCCAAGTAGAAAATGAAGTGAGCTTATTCATGATTTTTATTAATTTTGGCTATTTCCTTTAAAAAATAGAGGTTCAAATTCAAAATATGAAGAAGTTCAATGTTTATTACAAACCCAAGAAGGTCAAATTAAAAAACTAAGAAGTTCAAATTTAAATAACGCATTAGTTTGATGTCATAAAGAAAAAATAATTTCCCTATTTCTAAAGAGTAAAATCAAGAAGGTCAAATTAAAATAACAGAGCAGTTCAAAGCTCATTAATATTTTGTACTTTTCTCGTTTCTAAAAAACCAATTTTTATAAAAGTTTGATTTTCCTCGTTTCTAAAAAATAAGAGAGAAGGTCAACTCAACATAAGGGAGCAGTTCAAAAAAAAGTTTATAAGAAATGGATTTAAGCAAAACTAGAAAATTTGAAATAACCAAGAAGGTCAAAAAAGTAGAAGTTCAAATTTGGAAACCCTAGAAGTTCAATTTGAAAATAACCGAGAAGGTCAAAAAACATAGAAGGTCAAATTTCAAAAACCTAGAAAGTTGTTTTCTTATTTAAAACCATATTTTTTCTAAGAAGTTTAGGGTAAAAAAAGAGAGAAGTTTGAAGGTTAAATGAACTTATATGTTTTCTCGTAACTAAATAATAAAATGAATAAGATCAAATTTTAAAAAGGAAAAACTGAAAAAGATTTAAATTTTTATTTTTTTTTTCATTAAAAAAACAGAAGTTCAAATTGAAGTTCGATGTTTCTAAAAAACCTCCAATTTTCACATTTATGAAAATACACAATGAAGTTCAAATAAAAAGGGTAGAGAAGTTCAATGTCTATAAAAAACTCAAATATTTTCACGTAACCGAGAGGATTTAGATTGATAACTGCCAGAAGTTCACGTACTACATAGTGTGCATTTTGTATGAAAGAAAAGAATAAAAAGGAAAAGACTAAAACTTTTGTTTTTATAAATTCAAGTCCCTGGTCGGAGAAAGTTAAAAAAATTATTGTGAGAGAGATTTGTACAAAAGGAATATCATTTGTGCAACAATGATGAATGGATTAGAAAATTACCAAACGAAAATACGTCACAGAAGTTCAATGTGAAAACAGCAGGAAATTCAACTACTACACTGAATGAATTTTAGATGAAAAACTTTTAAAATCGTCAGTAAAATCTGAGTTTTAATGTCATTGGTGCGGCGCAACTGGTTCAATGCTTGTTCTCTCTTAAAATAAAGGTAGAAGTTTAAATTTAAAAACGAATCAGCTCGATGTCTATAAAAAATTAGGGTGTTTTTCGTTACTAAAATAAATAAAACGAGGAAGTCCAATTTAAAAAGATGGAGAAGTTCGATGATTATAGAAAACTCAGATTTCCCTCGTTATTAAAGAATGGAAACAAGAAGTTCAAAAATAAAATAACAAGAAGTTCAACTTTTAAAAGTAGAGCGCTTCAAAATTTCATAAAAAATTAAGAAAAAAAACCAGGAAGTCCATATTAAAAAGATGGAGAAGTTCGATGATTATAGAAAACTCAGACTTCCCTCGTTATTAAAGAATGGAAACAAGAAGTCAGGAATAAAATACCAAGAAGTTTAAATTTTAAAAATAGAGCGCTTCAAAATTCATTAAAAAAGGATTAAGAAATTTAGATTGATATTTATAAAAAACTCAGATATTTTCACGTAACCGAGAGAAGTTCAGATTGATAACTGCCAGAAGTTCACGTAGTACACGGTGTGCATTTTGTATTACAAAAGAATAAAAAAGCAAAGCCTAAATTTTTTGTTGTTATAAGTTCAAGTCCTCCGTCGGAGAAAGTTAAAAAAATTATTGTGAGAGAGGTTTGTACAAAAAGAACATAATGTGCATAGTGTGCATTTTCACGTAACCGAGAGGATTTAGATTGATAACTGCCAGAAGTTCACGTACTACATAGTGTGCATTTTGTATGAAAGAAAAGAATAAAAAGGAAAAGACTAAAACTTTTGTTTTTATAAATTCAAGTCCCCGGTCGGAGAAAGTTAAAAAAATTATTGTGAGAGAGATTTGTACAAAAGGAATATCATTTGTGCAACAATGATGAATGGATTAGAAAATTACCAAACGAAAATACGTCACAGAAGTTCAATGTGAAAACAGCAGGAAATTCAACTACTACACTGAATGAATTTTAGATGAAAAACTTTTAAAATCGTCAGTAAAATCTGAGTTTTAATGTCATTGGTGCGGCGCAACTGGTTCAATGCTTGTTCTCTCTTAAAATAAAGGTAGAAGTTTAAATTTAAAAACGAATCAGCTCGATGTCTATAAAAAATTAGGGTGTTTTTCGTTACTAAAATAAATAAAACGAGGAAGTCCAATTTAAAAAGATGGAGAAGTTCGATGATTATAGAAAACTCAGATTTCCCTCGTTATTAAAGAATGGAAACAAGAAGTTCAAAATAAAATAACAAGAAGTTCAACTTTTAAAAGTAGAGCGCTTCAAAATTTCATAAAAAATTAAGAAAAAAAACCAGGAAGTCCATATTAAAAAGATGGAGAAGTTCGATGATTATAGAAAACTCAGACTTCCCTCGTTATTAAAGAATGGAAACAAGAAGTCAGGAATAAAATACCAAGAAGTTTAAATTTTAAAAATAGAGCGCTTCAAAATTCATTAAAAAAGGATTAAGAAATTTAGATTGATATTTATAAAAAACTCAGATATTTTCACGTAACCGAGAGAAGTTCAGATTGATAACTGCCAGAAGTTCACGTAGTACACGGTGTGCATTTTGTATTACAAAAGAATAAAAAAGCAAAGTCTAAAATTTTTGTTGTTATAAGTTCAAGTCCTCCGTCGGAGAAAGTTAAAAAAATTATTGTGAGAGAGGTTTGTACAAAAAGAACATAATTTGTGTAACACGGACGAATGGATGACAAAGTTACAAACGAAAATATGTCAAAGAAGTTCAACGCGAAAACAGCAGGAAGTTCGACTACTATAGTGAATGAATTTCAGATGAAAAACTTTTAAATCGTCGCGAGTATGAAAAAACGATCAACACGGGAAAGTTGCGTGTTTACATCAGCTTTCCACCAGTATATTAATTACTCAATTCCGGTGAGTGTTCCGGTGAGTGGATGGAGAGCTACGGGCAAAAAAGCACGTGAAAAGCAGAGTGAAGTTCAAGTAGACATGCCGAGAAGTTCAGGTTCTTCACGCGGTGCATTTTCAAAGAATCCATTTCGCGATAAAGGCAAAACGAATGATCTCGCCGTTTTTGAAATTACTTGAAAATGGCTAGGAATCAGAGAAAACCATCAACATGATAAAGTTTCTCATTTTCCTTAGCTTTTCAACCGTATATTATTTGCCCCATTCCGATAAAGTTTGAAGAAATTACGGCAAAAATACATTTTTAGCCATTTTCAAAATTGACTTAAACTAGTAAGGAATTGGGAGAAACAATATATACTAAAACGTTTTGCGTTTACTCAAGCTTTCCAACGCCATATCATTTGCTACATTTGGATGTACGGTTAAAACATTAGCTCGAAAATACGAACTCGATGCAACTTGGACCGTTTTCTAAATTACTTTTAAACCGTTCAAAATTATAAAAAACTTTAAACATGAAAAAGTATCGCATTTTCGTAAGCTTTCCAACACCATATCATTTGCCTCAATTGGATTAGCCATTTAGAAATGACATCGAAAATACGAACTCGGCTGTTCGGTTTGCGAAATTTTACGATTTTCCAAATTACTCTTTAACCATAGGGAATTAGAGAAAACTTTCAATATGTGGAAGGAGCGGTTTTGCAGCAGCCTTCCAACGCCATATTATTTGCCTCATTTCGATAACCGGTTTTTATATGCGATCGAAAATACGATTTATGTTTTTTGTATGAACAAAAAATATTTTCAAAACTGCTTTTAAACCACTTATATTTTACCAAAAATTTAACTTAGGTCATGATACTGGTGTCCATAGCTTTCCAACGGTATATCGCAAGCCTCATTTCGCAATGTTTGCGGAAGTTCAACCTAGCACTAGGGGAAGTTCAGATCGAACAACTCACGTAGTAAAATTTCAACAGAGACATTTTTCATCACGACCCGAGAGCAAATCCGCCAATGAGCGAGATTCCTATTTAAAACGGGCATTTAGTTGCTAAAAACCGTTTGTAGATTACACTTACATCACATAGAACATGACTGACCAAAAAAATTCACGCGAGGAGACACGGTTGAGAAGATAGCCCGAAGGTCGGGTTCCTACACAGAGAAGTTCAGGCGTGTAACTCAGCAAGTTCATGTTGTGATCAGAATAATATTCTGATCCCGTGATCAGAATAGCGTTTATGTGTGTGTGTGTGTGTCTGTGTGTGTGTGTGTGTGTGTGTGTGTAAGCAGAATAGTTATTCCGATAACACTTCCGCACTGCACGCTCAACGCGAGAGCACTGCACTTTATGTAGCAAGGGCACTGCATTACACACTAGTGAACTTCGTGTCGTAAAAAACTGCACGCAGTGTTTTTTCGGTATTGCTTTTTGCTCTAGTTTTTAACCGTTTATCGGAACGAGGCGTATAATATATTGTTGGAAAGCTATGGATTAGGCGCAACTTCGCCATGTTGAACACTTTTCGATATTCCTCGCGGTTTAAGAGCAGTTTAAAAACGGTGCGGCGAACGACGGTGGCAGCGAGCGTATTTTCGTGATTTTTTCTAAACCGCTTATCGGAATAAAGCAAATGATACACCGTTGGAAAGATATCATCGAGGCGCATCTTTTTCATATCTATTATTTTTCTAATTCGTTACGGTTTAAGAGTAGTTTCAAATTTACTAAATCGCGGAATTACGTTTTTTTGAAAAAGTACTGTTTTCACTCTAGTTTTTGAACCTTTTGTCAAAACGAGGCGTGTAAAACGTCGTTGAAAAGCTATGGACAAGGCACAACTTTCATATGTAGAACTTGTTTTCAGATTCCTTACGGTTTTAAATTAATTTTAAAAACGGTGCGTCTGTCACTGAGTGACAGCGAACGTATTTTCGTACATTTATTCAAACCGTTCATCGGAATGATCCAAATGAAGCAGTTGGAAAGATATCGACGAGGCGCAACTTTTGCATGTAGAACACTCTCTCTAATTCATAATGGTTTAAGAGCAGTTTCCAAATTACCGAAATGCGGACACTCTGTTTTTCACGACATCAAAATCGACGAGGTGCACTGCATCAAACATAAAACTGCACTGCTTCAGTCTGAATACCGCACTGCATCAGAGAGGCAAGCGGACTGCATGATTCATTTGTCATTTTTTCTAACTTTTTTATATAACAAGACTGCATCGTTCTTATTATTGAGAGTGAATCGCAAACAAGGTCAAAACGCACTGCAATGTCGTCAAAAGGGGACTGCATGCATTTTGTGTCACTGTCGTCAAACCGCACTGCTTAGGACTGAAAATCGCACTGCATCAAACGATCAAGCGAACTTCATGATTTCTTTTCTCAAACGTAAATTTTCCAAGACGAGGAAGTGGACCGTACTTCATGTCGGGCGTAAGTGAACCACAAAACTATCGAGAAGTGAGCCCCATTACTCTTTTTTCGTTTCCGTAACACTTTTTTTCGTTTCCGTAACATTTTTTATGCACTACGTTGGGAGTAAGTGAGCCGCTACACTACGAAAGGTGAACCGTGACACTACCGAAAATGAACAGCATGAGTTTTCATTTTTTTTCATATTTGTTATCTTTTACACGCGTAGACCAGGCTTTTTTTGCTTCCTTTTTTTACTGCATGCGCAAACATAATGAACTATTTGGAGAGGGGACTTTGCAGAGGCAAAGAAAGCAAACCACATGGTTGAGAAAAATGAACCGCAACACGATGATGGATGCACTGCCTTTTAAATAAAATGATATACATGTGCCTGAAAAACAACACAATTCATATCTGAAAAACAAATACACTTTTTAAATGTTGTACTGTAGAGTTCTTCGGGGTGCACTTCATGTTTAGACCAGAGCGCATTGCATTTTCCTTTATAGTCTCTTACTGCACATGGCAAGCCAGTGAAATGTGTCAAAAACAATGCATCCAAACACAGGAAAAAAACTACACACCCAATTGACAATTGGACTTCTGAACAAGAATGTTTCCTTTCTCGTTTTGCCTCCATAGTGGATCAAAGAAGCAGTGCAGAAGGTTGTAGCACCCATCTGAAAACTGCAATAGAGATACATCAGCAATGAACTTCACTAGAGCACATCTTTTGTAGGAAAAATTCGAACCACTCCCTCAGCACCTGGGAATTGCACACAACTGAGTTGATTTTGAGGGCTTTTTGCAAGTTGCACTCACGCACACACACACAGGCCAGCGTGGTCGTCAGAATGCAAGGAAACTGAAACGCATTTTTTGGAGTAACACTGATGTGAGCTGCAAAAAAACTGAAATAAGCACTCCAATGTTCAACACAAAAAATAGCTAATACAGAGATGAACTGCACTCCAACGTTGCACACTCGGGGAGGTTCAGCAGCAACAACACAAGCAAACTGCTCAGCAGCGACACCGGCGGTGATGCAGTTCATCGAGGGGAGAGAGGCACAATGGGTACGGTTGCCGGCCCAGATCCATCATCAAGAGTCCACCTGGCTGGGGACGCCTCAGATGTCGTCCGATCCTGGCGCCCATGATGTACCTGGGCGGGAGGAAGGGACCGTGCTCGCCGGGGGAGGGGAGGACGGCGTGAGGTGGCGACGGATCTGGCCACGGCGACCAGCAGCAAGTCGAGGGCCGAGCGAGAGTCGAGGAAGGGGGAGCTTCCACCGTTTGTCAGAGAGGAGCGGCTGCGGGCGCCGCCGCTGGACGCTTCGGCTATGGGCGAGGGGCGTCGACGCCAGGGGAGACAAGGGAGAGGGTGGAGCTTAGCGCTGGTGATAGCCGTCGGTGGAGAAGAAGGACGCAGCCCCATAGAGACCTACCTCCTAGCACCCCCGTGCCGATCTCGCCGGATCCGGCGCCGGGCTGCGCGAGCGGAGGGCTTCCGCGCTGAAGGTTGGCGGCGATCGGATCTGTTGTTTGTGGCGCACCAATGGCCGTGGCGGCTGGATCCAGTGGCTGAGCCCGCGCCGGAGGCCGAGGGCGGCCGGATCCTGCCTTGATTGCTGGATGGTGCGGGAGAAAGAGGAGGGACGAGGTCGGAGGTGGTGGTGTGCGGCACCGCCGGAGAAGGTGGGGAGTGTAGGGGCGAGCCGCTCCGGAGAAGGTGGGGAGGGAGGTAGGGTGGCGTGGGGAGGGAAGTGGGGCGCGGCACGGGGAGGTGGCTGGCTGGGAGGGGAGCAGGGAGGTGATGGAGGTCGTGGGGGGAGTGACTAGTGAGCAGGGACTCTTTTTGTTGGCTAGTGCAGTTCGGTCTGTTTCTTTTGCGGGGCGTTTGTAGATGCGGGTCAGCATGAATCTATTAGCAGAATAAGATTAGGTGTTAGCAGAATAAGACTTTTAAGGGGTGTTATTAGAATAGACCCACCCTATGTTATCTTCAACATTAGGGTCCAACATAAAAACCCCATCCCACGATGCATCTTCCTTTTTCTGTCGGAACCTCCCCTTCCCGCTCGGTTTCTCGTCGTAGCGGGAAATTTCTCACTGGAGCCACTTCCTTTAAAACCAAATGATGGCCACCTCATCTTCGTCGTGCATTGCAACAGGGATGGAATTTTTCATGTTTATAATATAAAAGAGTGGGTTAACCTAACACATACTTTTTTAGAAGAACAACCTAACACATACTATTGACACAAAACAACAGGTAACTATAGAAATCATTCTCAAAGGTCCATTCAACTTTGCAAATGCACATTGTCGTCGGAGGCGATTGGAAATGAGAACATATTCCTAGTCATCAATATGCTCCACCTCCATCAGCCCACGTACCATTCATTGCTACAAGGGATAATTGTCGTTCTTCTCTTTCTCGTCCTTACCTACATCTTCTAATACTAGCCTCTCCGCAACCAATTTCATTGCCGCCAACCAGCAGCACGTCAACATTAGTGTGTTCATCATCAACGCTTCATCATCTTCTTTCTCATTCCTTGCCAGCTTTAGGTCTCATTCCTAATTGTTTTCTATAATATTCTTTCTATATTTCGTTATTTTATTTCTTGGAACACTCTTTCTTTCTCCAACATCGTAAACCACTTGGTGGCTTTAGTTCTTTTTCCTTCTTATGCTTGGAACACCCCCCTTTTCTACAATAGCACGAACCACATGACCAATGTTGTGTCATGTTGTCCTCACCCGTGAACTTTTTGACAACCGTCAGCGTGTGTAGATCCTGTAGAGCATAGTCGTCATCCATCATGGTGAATGCTAGATCGCCCATGTCGCGAGCTCATCGTGGTTGTTGTCCATATTGGCAAGCGGTGCTCGGCCATGTCGCTGAGAGCATGTTCATCGTTGTTGCCCACGAGTGCTTACAAAATGATTCGGCATATCCTATATGCCTAATTAACCGCTAACCAAATAACCTAATTATCTGCCTACTTGAAAAAAACGTTACACCTAATTATCTCTAGGCATAATAAATTGTCTACCTAATTAATTAATTGCATTAATGACTCTCTAGCTAATTAATTCGATGTGAATTGATTCAGTGCGAATTCTTTTCCTATTTAAATGTACCTAATTAATTGCATGCGTAGTTAACTCTTTAGCTAATTAATTGCATTAATGGTTTGATATCCCAATTGATTCTATGCTCAATTCCATAATATTTTCGCATGAATGACTGCTACGAACGACGACGACACCTACCGAGTATTGTTGGGCGTATTTTCCTAACGATTTTTTTTACATTTGAATGATCACACTTGATTTGAGAATTTAGCCTGTCTGGCCCTCTGTATGACTCACAAGAAATATAATATGACAGCATTCACATACGCTTGTATGTGGCGGCCCGACGACCCGCCTTTCACCAGGCCATCCTCGAGACCGTGATCCACACCTTGGCATTCTCGAGAAGTGCGTTGGTGTCAGGCCCGGTCACGGCGTCTTACATGTGCACGCGCGGATGCGTACGCCCATAAGAAAAAAGATATGTTATTTTGTTGTATTAGGAAACTTGTGATTGCCAATTAATAGTAGAGATAATAATGAATGGCATAGTGCGAGGGGTAGTGATTTGTTATGCGGGAATATCTGATTTTGTTTGGAAGGTTATCAAGAAAAATCTTATGTCTATCTTTTAGGAAGGTGATCTCATATATATGATGCGATTTCTGAATTTTAATTACCTGTTATTTACGTAATTGAATTGAATCAACACCTGCAAAAGTAAGCACGAACCAAGATCCTCCTTAATGGGATTTGTTTTTTAACGGAAGGGAGAAAAACCAGCGAAAGGGTTGGTGAGAGATGGGACAAAATAAAACCGGACGAAAAAAGACCGTACCAGGCTACCAATACCTCCATTGGGAGTAGAGATTCTCGAGAAGCGCATCGGCGCCAGGCCCGGCCACGGCGTCTTACATGTGCATGCGCGGATGCGTACGCTCATAAGAAAAAAAGATGTTATTTTTGTTGTATTAGAAAACTTGTGATTGCCCAATTAATAGTAGACATAATAATAAATGGCACAGAGCGCGGGGGGTAGTGATTTGTCATGCGGGAATATCTGATTTTCTTTGGAAGGTTATTAAGAAAAATCTTATGTCCGTCTTTTAGAAAGGTGATCTCACATATATGATACGATTTCTCAATTTTTAATTACCTTTTATTTACGTATTTGAATTGAATCAACACCTGCAAAAGTAAGCACGAATCAAGATCCTCCTTAATGGGATTTGGTTTTTTAACGGAAGGGAGAAAAACCAGCGAAAGGGTTGGTGAGAGGTGGGACAAAATAAAAACGGACGAAAAAAGACCGTACCAGGCTACCAATTCCTCCATTGGGAGTAGAGATTCTCGAGAAGCGCGTCGGCGTCAGGCCCGGCCACGGCGTCTTACATGTGCATGCGCGGATGCGTACGCTCATAAGAAAAAAAGATGTTATTTTTGTTGTATTAGAAAACTTGTGATTGCCCAATTAATAGTAGAGATAATAATAAATGGCACAGAGCGCGGGGGTAGTGATTTGTCATGCGGGAATATCTGATTTTGTTTGGAAGGTTATTAAGAAAAATCTTATGTCCGTCTTTTAGAAAGGTGATCTCACATATATGATACGATTTCTCAATTTTTAATTACCTTTTATTTACGTAATTGAATTGAATCAACACCTGCCAAAGTAAGCACGAAACAAGATACTCCTTAATGGGATTTGGTTTTTTAACGGAAGGGAGAAAAACCAGCGAAAGGGTTGGTGAGAGGTGGGACAAAATAAAAACGGACGAAAAAAGACCGTACCAGGCTACCAATTCCTCCATTGGGAGTAGAGATTCTCGAGAAGCGCGTCGGCGTCAGGCCCGGCCACGGCGTCTTACATGTGCATGCGCGGATGCATACGCTCATAAGAAAAATATATGTTATTTTTGTTGTATTAGAAAACTTGTGATTGCCCAATTAATAGTAGAGATATAATAAATGGCACAGAGCGCGGGGGGTAGTGATTTGTTATTCGGGAATATCTGATTTTGTTTGGAAGGTTATTAAGAAAAATCTTATGTCCGTCTTTTAGAAAGGTGATCTCACATATATGATACGATTTCTCAATTTTTAATTACCTTTTATTTACGTAATTGAATTGAATCAACACCTGCCAAAGTAAGCACGAAACAAGATACTCCTTAATGGGATTTGGTTTTTTAACGGAAGGGAGAAAAACCAGCGAAAGGGTTGGTGAGAGGTGGGACAAAATAAAAACGGACGAAAAAAGACCGTACCAGGCTACCAATACCTCCATTGGGAGTAGAGATTCTCGAGAAGCGCGTCGGCGTCAGGCCCGGCCACGGCGTCTTACATGTGCATGCGCGGATGCGTACGCTCATAAGAAAAAAAAGATGTTATTTTTGTTGTATTAGAAAACTTGTGATTGCCCAATTAATAGTAGACATAATAATAAATGGCACAGAGCGCGGGGTAGTGATTTGTCATGCGGGAATATCTGATTTTGTTTGGAAGGTTATTAAGAAAAATCTTATGTCCGTCTTTTAGAAAGGTGATCTCACATATATGATACGATTTCTCAATTTTTAATTACTTTTTATTTACGTAATTGAATTGAATCAACACCTGCCAAAGTAAGCACGAAACAAGATACTCCTTAATGGGATTTGGTTTTTTAACGGAAGGGAGAAAAACCAGCGAAAGGGTTGGTGAGAGGTGGGACAAAATAAAAACGGACGAAAAAAGACCGTACCAAGCTACCAATACCTCCATTGGGAGTAGAGATTCTCGAGAAGCGCGTCGGCGTCAGGCCCGGCCACGGCGTCTTACATGTGCATGCGAGGATGCGTACGCTCATAAGAAAAAAAGATGTTATTTTTGTTGTATTAGAAAACTTGTGATTGCCCAAGTAATAGTAGACATAATAATAAATGGCACAGAGCGCGAGGGGTAGTGATTTGTCATGCGGGAATATCTGATTTTGTTTGGAAGGTTATTAAGAAAAATCTTATGTCCGTCTTTTAGAAAGGTGATCTCACATATATGATACGATTTCTCAATTTTTAATTACCTTTTATTTACGTAATTGAATTGAATCAACACCTGCCAAAGTAAGCACGAAACAAGATACTTCTTAATGGGATTTGGTTTTTTAACGAAAGGGAGAAAAACCAGCAAAAGGGTTGGTGAGAGGTGGGACAAAATAAAAACGGACGAAAAAAGACCGTACCAGGCTACAAATTCCTCCATTGGGAGTAGAGATTCTCGAGAAGCGCGTCGGCGTCAGGCCCGCCCACGGCGTCTTACATGTGCATGCGCGGATGCGTACGCTCATAAGGAAAATATATGTTATTTTTGTTGTATTAGAAAACTTGTGATTGCCCAATTAATAGTAGAGATAATAATAAATGGCACAGAGCGCGGGGGTAGTGATTTGTTATTCGGGAATATCTGATTTTGTTTGGAAGGTTATTAAGAAAAATCTTATGTCCGTCTTTTAGAAAGGTGATCTCACATATATGATACGATTTCTCAATTTTTAATTACCTTTTATTTACGTAATTGAATTGAATCAACACCTACCAAAGTAAGCACGAAACAAGATACTCCTTAATGGGATTTGGTTTTTTAACGGAAGGGAGAAAAACCAGCGAAAGGGTTGGTGAGAGGTGGGACAAAAAGAAAAACGGACGAAAAAAGACCGTACCAGGCTACCAATTCCTCCATTGGGAGTAGAGATTCTCGAGAAGTGCGTCGGTGTCAGGCCCGGCCACGGCGTCTTACATGTGCATGCGCGGATGCGTACGCTCATAAGAAAAATATATGTTATTTTGGTTGTATTAGAAAACTTGTGATTGCCCGATTAATAGTAGAGATAATAAAAAATAGCACAGAGCGCGGGGTAGTGATTTGTTATGCGGGAATATCTGATTTTGTTTGGAAGGTTATTAAGAAAAATCTTATGTCCGTCTTTTAGAAAGGTGATCTCACATGTATGATACGATTTCTGAATTTTTAATTACCTTTTATTTACGTAATTGAATTGAATCAACACCTGCCAAAGTAAGCACCAAACAAGATACTCCTTAATGGGATTTGGTTTTTTAACGGAAGGGAGAAAAATCAGCGGAAGGAGTGGTGAGAGGTGGGACAAAATAAAACCGGACGAAAAAAGACCGTACAAGACTAACAACTCCTCCATTATGAGTAGAGATAGCTAGCTAGGCGGAGCAAGCAAACCAGCCAGCACACTCGTAGCAGCTGTAAACTAGCTAGGCGAATCGATAGGCCAATCGAGCTAGCTGAGCCATGGTGTCCGGCGATGGCGGCGGCCGAATGCCGTCGACGCAATTCGCGAAGCACGTCGTGGCCGGGCGGTGGTTCATGTTCTTCGCGTCGATCCTCATCATGGCGGCGGCGGGCGGCACCTACATCTTCGCCATCTACTCCAAGGCCATCAAGTCGTCGCTGGGGTACGACCAGCAGACGCTCAACACGCTCAGCTTCTTCAAGGACGTGAGCGCCAACGTCGGCATCCTGCCGGGCCTCATCAACGAGGTGACGCCGCCGTGGGTCGTCCTCGCCTGCGGCGCCGCCATGAACCTCGTCGGCTACCTCATGATCTACCTCTCCATCACCGGCCGCACCGCGCGCCCGCCCGTCTGGCTCATGTGCCTCTACATCGCCGTCGGCGCCAACTCCCAGTCCTTCGCCAACACCGGCGCGCTCGTCACCGCCGTCAAGAACTTCCCTGAGGACCGCGGCGTCGTGCTGGGGCTCCTCAAGGGCTTCGTTGGCCTCAGCGGCGCCATCTTCACGCAGCTCTACCGCGCCATCTACGGCACCGACAACGACGGCGCCGACCTCGTGCTGCTCATGGCCTGGCTGCCCGCCGCCATCTCGCTCCTCTTCATCCCCACCATCCGCATCATGCCGCGGGGCACCGTGGCCGCCGCCGCGACCAGCGGCCGGGAGCGCAGGGCCTTCTTCTACTTCCTCTACGCCTCCATCGTGCTCGCCGTCTACCTCCTCGTCATGAACGTGGTGGAGCTCGAGGTGCTCAAGTTCCCTAGGCCCGCCTACTACGTCACAGCCACCGTGCTCCTCCTCCTCATCTTCTTCCCCATCGTCATCATCGTCCAGCAGGAGCTCAGGACCTACCTGCAGCCGCCACTGCCCACCCAGTCCATTGTCCCGACTACAACGACCACGGTCGTCGACGAGACGCCATCCACAGCCACCGTGACGCCGCCGGCGACGACGTGCTTCCAGGACGTGTTCCGGCCGCCGGCGAGGGGGGAGGACTACACGATCCTGCAGGCCCTCTTCAGCGTGGACATGCTGGTGCTGTTCGTGGCCACCATCTGCGGCGTGGGCGGCACGCTGACGGCCATTGACAACCTGGGCCAGATCGGGCAGTCGCTGGGCTACCCGCAGCGCAGCGTGACCACCTTCGTCTCCCTGGTGAGCATCTGGAACTACGCCGGGCGCGTCGTGGCCGGTTTCGCGTCCGAGTACGTGCTGGCCCGGTACAAGGTTCCCCGTCCGCTCGTCCTCACGGCGGTGCTCCTCCTGGCCTGCGCGGGGCACCTCCTGATCGCCGTCGGCGTCAACAACGGGCTGTACGCAGCGTCGGTGATCCTCGGCTTCTGCTTCGGGGCGCAGTGGCCGCTGCTCTTCGCCATCATCTCCGAGGTCTTCGGCCTCAAGTACTACTCCACGCTCTACAACTTCGGCGCCGTCGCCAGCCCCGTTGGCTCCTACATCCTCAACGTCCGCATCGCCGGCCACCGCTACGACGAGGAGGCGCTCCGGCAGGGCGGGCGGAGAGGCAACGACCTCACCTGCATCGGGGTGCGCTGCTTCAGGGAGTCATTCTACATCATCGCCGGCGTCACCCTGCTGGGCGCCCTCGTCTCGCTGCTGCTCGCGTGGAGGACCAGGAACTTCTACAGGGGCGACCTCTACGGCAAGTTTAACGCCGAGCTAGCCATGGGCCCTCCTGGCCCTGCCCAGGACCGCCCGGAACAAGCCACCACCAAGGGTGCGGCTACCTCCAGCGACAACGTCGTCGCCACCAATGGTGGCAAGATCCGTTCAGTTGATCACTAACCAAAGACAGAGAGATCCATGGAACCGAAATTGTCTAGAAATATATTCGATCGGATGGATGCGAAAGCTTGGTCAATTTATGTAGAAATATATAGATGGATCATGGATTGATTGCTGTGTACTACAAAACGGATAACTGAAAGGACAAAACTAACGTCCACAAGTGTGTTGGGAGTTAAACCCGCCCACATACCCTATAACACACAGTCTGCGCCACGTCACCGCATGCATGCTCACTTTTTAAAATGGTTTATCTCTTAAATGAAAAATCCGATTGAAGATTCATTTTCATCATTAAATCCCTCGCGACGAGATCTTCGAAACTAGATCTCATATCAATATGTTTCGACGAATTTTTTTTTTGGATTAAAAGTTACCATATCTATTGCACATGAATTGTCATGGTGTTTACACTGAAGTTGTCGTGATATGTTTCGGTTATTTTTTTCCTACATTTAAAAGTAAATTTTGACATATTATAAAACGGGGAATTAAGAAACTAGACTTGCCATGAACCATAAACTAAAATTGCCATGATACATGCACTTAAAATTGCCATGGTTCGTATCCAAAATAATTTTTATGGTCAAAGTACTGGAATTGGCATCATCAAAATACTAAAAGTGCCATGCTCTACAAACTAAAATTGCCACATGGCAACTTTAGTTTGAACACTATGACAACTACAGTGTAAACATCATGGCAATTTTTTGGCAAAAAAAATTTTCGTCGAAACATATCAACATGGGGTCTAGTTTTGAAGATCTCGTCGAGACGGATTTAATGATGAAACGGATTTTTAATTGAATTTTTTAATAAGAGATAAAACATTTTTAAGCCGAAAACCAAAAAGATTCCTGCTGATGTCATCTGTTTTGACGTGGCAAAATGAGTGGTAATCGAGGCGTGTGAACGATGTGCAAAATACCACACGTGTGGATGTTAGCTTTTTCCTAACTGAAATTCTTGGTTTAGTAGTACTGTACAAGTAGCGGGTCAAGATCAGCAAGTCTTGTGTGATCCCGCATTTCCATGGGTCCTGCCGGCGAGGAGCGGCCGGAACAAGCGACCACCAAGGATGCCCCCTCCAGCACCAGTCCCAGCGACCACGCCGTTTGCACCAATGGCGGCAAGATCGGTTCAGCTGATCACACTAACCGAAGACAAAGAGATCCATGGAATCATACGGATGCATGCGAATGCTACACATGCTTTGCTTAATTTGTGTGTATAAGTATATAGATGGATCGACTGTAGTGTCCTACTACAAAACGGATAACTGAGATTCTTGCTTCAGTAGTACACAAGTAGCGGGTGAAGATCAGCAAGTCTTGTGTGATCCCACATTTCATGGAAAGGGGACTGCTTTAATTTCATTTGCTAGATGTGCAGGTTAGATTGATTGTTCCAACTTCCAACGGTAGTTTGTTGAATCGTCATGTGAATGGAACAGTGAAAGTTCAATGCGAACTATCAAAATCATAGGGCACCATCACCGAGCCTTTGCAACAAGCCTCGTGTTGCGCTCGGCGCTTTGAGCACTAGCTGCGCGCGCCAATTCTGGCTGCAACACCGATCCGACGGTGGTCCCGCGTCAATTCAACGGCGACGACCTCAAACGGTTGGATCTGGTCATTCGGGTTGACCAGGGGCGGCGACGGTCATTTTGGATAGCGCGCAGCTACTCTGACATCGGCGCGCCAAGCTCCAGATCCATGACCAGCATGCCGCCGTCGCCACGGCCGAAGTTGTACCACGGCGTGGCGGCAGCAACCGTGGAGATGTGAGTGCCCAAAGCGGCGGTTTGCGGTGCCGGTGGGGTGGCTTTGGGCAGTCCCCGTGTGGCTGCGAGGGAGGAGGGGGCTGGGGAGGGCGCAGCGTGGGGGAAGGGCCGACATTATCCTGAGACTCGGTTGCGGCCGCTCAAATATAAGTGCTAGTGAATGTGTTGTTTAAAAGTTTTAAGGAGTTAAACAGGAAAAGGCTTCGACTAGGTCATGTTAACTCATTAAAAAAAAGTTATGCGGCTTTTAGGGATCAGTTAGAGATGCTCTAATGTATGTGAAGATTCTGAAAAGCTTCAAAAATACATATATCGTTTGTAATCTGATTGCCTTGGAAGTACCCATATAATAAAATAGGAGTAGTGGTGTAGGCTTATCTCCCAAAATATGTTCAAACCAAGAGTAAGACAACTGATGCGTGCCACGTCCTGTTTACTGCCAATAATGCAGGAGTATCATTCATCATGCAGCGTCGAACGTCTTGATGGGGACAAGTAGCTAGCCTTGCACTGTTGCTTTGCTTCGGGTAGGCATCTCTCTCTCTCTCTCAAAATATGTTCTAGGCAAGAAGTAAGCCAACTGATGTGTGCCATGTCTTGGTTTACTGCTAATAAAACAATGCAGAAATATCGTCATTCATTCTGCCGCTGAACGTACAAATATCATTCAAAATTGCGCTGCTGCCTTGCTTCGTGGGAATGGCGATTTGACAGGGGGCAGAACTGATGGAGACAGCGTGAATCTAGGAGAATTTAGACGCTGGGTGTTCATGGCCACGCATGCATTGCAGTCCCGAATATGTGGAACAATGTAGTCAACGGTGTCGACTGGTCAGCACGCGGCATGGAAAAGTAGGCTGCGTTTGAAACTGGATGAAAACGAACTAAAACGAGTCGATACATAAGACCATCTCTAGAGGCTAGTGTATCCCATAGTCTAAGAGCATCTCCAGCCATTGGCCCCACAGGGGACGCCTAAAATCGCCGCCTGGGGCGAGCCGTCGCAAAAAAAGGGCCTGGGGCGAGTTGGTCCCCAGTCGCCGGCCCCAGGGCCGCCCCCAGATGCGTATAATTTATTAAAAAAAACGTTCGGCGAAGTTCGGTTAAACACGGCTAAATTTCGACAAACTTTGGCATATATTGACATGTTCGGCGGTACATAGCAAATATAACTAATAAAAGAAATCGATGAACGCCGAGTAGTCGCCGTCGTCACCGCCATCCTCGCCGCCGTCGTCGTCGGCGGCCTTCTCCTCCTTCTTGACGCGGCCGTCCCTGGTGGACCCCTGACCGGCGTCGCCAACGCGGACTGGTGGCGGCGGCGCGTCGTCGTCGTCGCTGTCCTCGATGATGACGACTCCTCCTTCGTCGCGGCCCCGGCGGCGCTGCTCGAACCGCCGCAGGGCGGCGCACTGGCGCTCCCTCGCCATCTTCAGGGAGTCCTTGCGCGCCCATTCCAGAGCCGCCTCGTCGTTGTGCTCCACGTCGTCGTGCTCCGTCTTCACGGCGGGGAGACCCGGCTCCGTCTTCACCGGCGCGAGCCCCGGCTCCGTCTTTGGTTTGACGAAGCGCGGAGGAGCCGACGAGGAGGCACGCCGGCCGCCCTCGTTGATGACGATGCCGGCGCTGCGAGTGCACCGGCCGAACGGCGTCTCCGCCGCGGGCTCGGTCTTGACGCCGAGCAGCGCCGGAGAGCCGGAGGAGTGGGAAGAAGAGCGCGAGGAGGAAGAAGAGGATGAGCCGAACCTCCTGGGCATCCATTGCCCGTCGCGTCGGCGGTGGGCCGGGGCGGCCGCCCTCGCCAGGGGATATGCCAACGGCGGGTTGTTGCCGCCCTCGACGTGCGTCAGCACGCCCTCGAGCGTGCGGCCGAGGACGCCCCACCACAGGTGGCGCCCCTCGCTGTTCTTCAGGCCGCCCACCATCGGCGCCCCGTTGGTGAACGCCAGCCTCTGCTGCTGACAGCGCTCGAAGTACGCCGCCCACGCCGCGTGGTTGTCGGCGGCGTACTAGGGGAGGGCGAGCTGGTCGTCGGTGAGGGAGGCGCGCACGATCTCGACCTCGGCGGCGAAGTAGGAGGGGTGCGCCACGGCGTCGGGCAACGGGGGAATGGGCACTCCGCCTTTGCTGAGCCTCCACCCCGTCGGCCCGGCGCGCATGTCCGGCGGCGCCGGGATGTTGGCCTCGAACAGGAGCCACGACTCCTGTTCGCGGAGCGAGCGGTGGCCGAAGCCGTTGGCCGCCGCCTCGTCTCCGGGGAACCGTTCGGCCATCAGGAGAGGGAGAGGGAGGGCTCGGCGGTGGCGCACGGGAGAGGGAGAGGGAGGGCTCGGCGGCGGCGCACAGGAGAGGTAGAGCTCGACGGCTAGGGCTGGTGTGGCCAGAGGCGAGGGAGGCCACCGGCTTATATAGCCGCGTCGCGCCCGTGTGTACGCGTGCGAGGGAGGGGAGGCGTCGGCGCGCCGCCCTGTGACGCGCCGCCCGTGAGGAATCAATGGCAAGGCTGACCGGCAGCAGCCTTGCCATTGATTCCCCGCGGGAAACCGAGGCGTTGGGGGAAGACAAGGCGCGGTGTCGCTGACACGGCTGGCCCGCGGCTCTTTCGCGCCAACACTGCTCGCCTCGGTGCCCCCGGGCGCCCCCCAGCACGCCGGGTTCGGCCTGAGTCCGCCGGCGCTGATTTCAGCCCAGGGAAGCGAAAATCGAGCTCCTGGGAGCGTGACTGGGCCGTTTTTTGGCGCCGGCACGAAAAAATCGCCTGGGAAGGTCTTTCTGGGGGCGCGGCTGGAGATGCTCTAAGTCAAAATAGACCATCAAGGGCCAAAAAGGGTGTCCAGCGGCTTGTGTATGTCCTGGCCTAAATTTTAGACATCCATCAGATTCCCTACGCATTGTCCATATTTAGACGACCGAGCGAGGACGTCCAAACCAGAGTTGCCCCTTCGCGAGCTTGCTCCCGCGGCGATCTGAAGCAGTTGAAGACGAGGAGGACGCCCGCGCCACTGCCCCGAGCTCGCCGTCGCTGAGGTACGCTCTGTTTTTTCAGATTCGGAGAGAGGGAGAGTAATCGAAGAGACGGGGCAGGGAGATGGGGCCGATGGATCTGACGCCAAATCCGGCCGCTGCTAGTCTTTGTGCTCTCTGAATATTGCTGCTGCTATGTGTGTGATATCTGAATATTGTTGCTGCTATCTGAATATATACTGCTGGATTGCTCTTTGTGTGCAGATGTCACTACCGGAACAGGGCCGGTGCCGACGGCCAAATATATGCCAACAGCCACCGTCAGCCTACTCCAGGACATGCCAACAGCTGAAAGGAGGCCGTCGGCGTAGGGTGACCGTCGGGCTATAAAGAGCTATGCCGACGGCCACCGTCGGCACAGGTCAGCCGTCGGCCTAGCCTGAGCCGATGCCTACAGCAACCGTCGGCACACATAAGCCGTCGGCATAGATGCGGGCCCCACTGCCCCGCTCGTGACGTGCGGCTAACGGCGTCCGATCTATGCCGACGGCTTAGACGGGCAGCCGTCGGTACAGATGCGCGTGCCACGTCATCGATCCGAGGCGCACCGACCACCACCTATGCCGACGGCTCCCGTCGACATAGATGCCACGTCATCGATTCGGGACACACCGTCCATCTGCCCCTGGCCTAGGCTATGCCGTCGGCATAGTTTTTTTTGCATTTATTATAGAATTTTTTTGTTCTTTTACGTATTATTATTTAATTTACTTACAAGTAGCATGGGTTAATATAAGCAAAAATACCTTACTTTTCGAATCTATACGGAGGGGTGTGACCCCCATCACGAACGGCGCCGCCGCCGGCGGCCGACACCTGGAGGGGGGAAACAGCCGCATCGGGTCTATACGGAGGGGACGTTGCTCCCAAGTGTTTATATGGGATGACCTACCACAGCCGTGTGGTGTGGTGGCATGTCAAACGCCCGGCACGCATCTCCGGGGTGTGGCCCCCCTCACGGACGGCTCTGCCGCCGACACCTGGAGGGGGGAAACGGACGCGTCGGGTCTATACGGAGGGGATGTTGCTGTGGGTTTGGCCCGGATGTTGCTCCCAGGTGTCCCTCTAGGCTGACCTAACACAACCGGGTGGAGAGGTCCACTGGTCAAAGCCCGTCCGTGGGAAGTCATAGGGCTAGATCTCGTGGTCAACCGCTCCAGGGTTAGGCGGGACGGGGGCCATGGGGGGGGGTAGCAATGCCACCGGAGCGTCGCACCGGCCCCTCATACATGCGGGATGGTGTTGTGGCATGTCAGAAGAGGCGGCACACGTCTCCGGGGTGTGGCCCCCCTCACGGACGGCGCCGCCGCCAGCACCTGGAGGGGGCAAACGGACGCGTCGGGTCTACACGGAGGGGATGTAGCTGTGGGTTTGGCCCGGATGTTGCTCCCAGGTGTCCCTCTGGCCTGACCTAACACAACCGGATGGAGAGGTCCACTGGTCAAAGCCCGTCAGTGGGAAGTCAAAGGGCTAGATCTCGTGGTCAACCGCTCCAGGGTTAGGCGAGACGGGGGCCCTTGGGGGGTAGCAATGCCACCGGAGCATCGTACCGGGCCCTCATACATGCCGGGTGGTGTTGTGGCATGTCTGAAGAGGCGGCACGCGTCTCCGGGGTGTGGCCCCCCTCACGAACGGCGATGACACAATAGTAGACGTTCTGCGATAACGGTGCGGCGTGAATATTATAAATACTCGGATCGCGATAAAATCATGAGTTTTTTACACGATGTGGGCACATGTGCTATAGGAATGATGGTAATTTTTCATAATTTTTTTTGATGGAGAAGTATCCGAACACTTCCCTCTACGCGGATTGCCCTTCGCATGTCTACAACTGTGGACGGCGGCCTCCGGGGGCTAGCATGCCGCCAATCTTGCGTACGCGGCCTCTCACAAGTCTGAAAGTGTTGTGCCGGTTGCGAACTGAAGGAAATATGCCCTAGAGGCAATAATAAAGTTGTTATTTATATTTCCTTATATCATGATAAATGTTTATTATTCATGCTAGAATTGTATTAACCGGAAACTTAGTACATGTGTGAATACATAGACAAACAGAGTGTCACTAGTATGCCTCTACTTGACTAACTCGTTAATCAAAGATGGTTATGTTTCCTAGCCATTGATATAGGTTATCATTTGATTAACGGGGTCACATCATTAGGAGAATGATGTGATTGACTTGACCCATTCCGTTAGCTTACCACTTGATCATTTAGTATATTGCTATTGCTTTCTTCATGACTTATACATGTTCATGTGACTATGAGATTATGCAACTCCCGAATACCGGAGGAACACTTTGTGTGCTACCAAACGTCACAACGTAACTGGGTGATTATAAAGGTGCTCTACAGGTGTCTCCGATGGTACTTGTTGAGTTGGCATAGATCGAGATTAGGATTTGTCACTCCGATTGTCGGAGAGGTATCTCTGGGCCCTCTCGGTAATGCACATCACTATAAGCCTTGCAAGCAATGTGACTAATGAGTTAGTTGCGGGATGATGCATTACGGAACGAGTAAAGAGACTTGCCGGTAACGAGATTGAACTAGGTATTGAGATACCAATGATCGAATCTCGGGCAAGTAACATACCGATGACAAAGGGAACAACGTATGTTGTTATGCGGTTTGACCGATAAAGATCTTCGTAGAATATGTGGGAGCCAATATGAACATCCAGGTTCCGCTATTGGTTATTGACCGGAGACGTGTCTCGGTCATGTCTACATAGTTCTCGAACCCGTAGGGTCCGCACGCTTAAAGTTCGGTGACGATCGGTATTATGAGTTTATGTGTTTTGTTGTACCAAAGGTAGTTCGGAGTCCCGGATGTGATTGCGGACATGACGAGGAGTCTCAAAATGGTCGAGACATAAAGATTGATATATTGGATGACTATATTCGGACACCGGATGAGTTCCGAGGGTCACCGGATAATTATCGGTGTGCCGGGGGGTTATCGGAACCCCCGGGGGAACTATTGGGCCTACATGGGCCATAGGGAAGAGGGGAGGCAGCCCACAAGGGGCAGACGTGCCCCCTCCCTAGAGGGAGTCCGAATTGGACTAGGGAAGGGGGCGCCCCCCCCTTTCCTTCTCCTCTCCCTCTCCTTCCTTCCCCCTTCCTCCTCCTAGTTGGACTAGGAAAGGGGGAGTCCTACTCCTACTAGGAGGAGGACTCCTCCCCCTCCTTGGCGCGCCCCAAGGGACGGCCGGCCTCCCCCCTTGCTCCTTTATATACGGGGGCAAGGGGGCACCCCAGAGAGACACAAGTTGATCATTGATCTCTTAGCCGTGTGCGGTGCCCCCCTCCACCATAATCCACCTCGGTCATATCGTTGCAGTGCTTAGGCGAAGCCCTGCGCCGGTAGCTTCATCATCACCGTCATCATGCCGTCGTGTTGACGAAGCTCTCCCTCGACACTCTGTTGGATCGTGAGTTCGTGGGACGTCACCGAGCCGAACGTGTGCAGATCGTGGAGGTGCCATACTTTCGGTACTAGGATCAGTCGATCGTGAAGACGTACGACTACATCAACCGCGTTTTCATAACGCTTTCGCTTACGGTCTACGAGGGTACGTGGACAACACTCTCCCCTCTCGTTGCTATGCATCACCATGATCTTGCGTGTGCGTAGGAAAATTTTGAAATTACTACGTTCCCCAAAACAAACGCCCGGCAAGCGTCTCCGGGGTGTGGCCCCCCTCACGGACGGCACCGCCGCTGGCACCTGGAGGGGGGAAACGGACGCGTCGGGTCTACACGGAGGGGATGTAGCAGTGGGTTTGGCCCGGATGTTGCTCCCGGGTGTACCTTTGGGCTGACCGGACACAACTGGGTGGAGAGGTCCACTGGTCAAAGCCCGTCCGTGGGAAGTAAAAGGGCTAGATCTCGTGGTCAACCGCTCCAGGGTTAGGCGGGACGGGGGCCCTGGGGGGTAGCAATCCCACCGAAGCATCGTACCGGGCCCTCATACATCTCGGGTGGTGTGGTGCCATGTCTGAAGAGGCGGCACGCATTCCTGGGGTGTGGCCCCCCTCACGGACGGCGATGACACAGTAGTAGACATTCTACGGTAACGGTGCGGCGTGAATATTATTAAATACTCGGATCGTGATAAAATCATGAGTTTTTCACACGATGTGGGCACATGTGCTGTAGGAATGATGGTAATTTTTCATAATTGTTGGTGATGGAGAAGTATCCGAACACTTCCCTCTACGCGGATTGCCCTTCGCATGTCTACGACTATGGCCGGCGGCCTCCGGGGGCTAGCATGCCGCCAATCTTGCGTACGTGGCCTCTCACAAGTCTGAAAGTGTTGTGGCGGTTGCAAACGCCCGGCACGCATCTCCGGGGTGTGGCCCCCCTCATGGATGGCGCCGCCGCCGGCACCTGGAGGGGGAAACGAACGCGTCGGGTCTACACGAAGGGGATGTAGCTGTGGGTTTGTCCCGGATATTGCTCCCAGGTGTCCCTCTAGGCTGACCTAACACAACCGGGTGGAGAGGTCCTCTGGTCAAAGCCCGTCCGTGGGAAGTCAAAGGGCTAGATCTCGTGGTCAACTGCTCTAGGTTTATTTGGAACGAGGGCCCTCTGGGGTAGCAATGCCACCGGAGCGTTGCACCGGCCCCTCATACATGCGGGGTGGTGTTGTGGCATGTCTGAAGAGGCGGCACACGTCCCCGGGGTGTGGCCCCCTCACGGACGGCACCGCCGCCGGCACCTGGAGGGGGGAAACGGACGCGTCGAGTCTACGCGGAGGGGATGTAGCTGACGGCGATGACACAGTAGTAGACGTTCTACGGTAACGGTGCGGCGTGAATATTATTAAATACTCGGATCGTGATAAAATCATGAGTTTTTCACACGACGTGGGCACATGTGCTATAGGAATGATGGTAATTTTTAATAATTTTTGGTGATGGAGAAGTATCCGAACACTTCCCTCGCGGATTGCCCTTCGCATGTCTACGACTATGGCCGGCGGCCTCCGGGGGCTAGCATGGCGCCAATCTTGCGTATGCGGCCTCTCACAAGTCTGAAAGTGTTGTGGCGGTTGCAAACGCCCGGCACGCGTCTCCGGGGTGTGGCCCCCCTCACGGACGGCGCCGCCGCCGGCACCTGGAGGGGGTAAACGGACGCGTCGGGTCTACACGAAGGGGATGTAGCTGTGGTTTTGGCCCGGATATTGCTCCCAGGTGTCCCTCTAGGCTGACCTAACACAACCGGGTGGAGAGGTCCTCTGGTCAAAGCCCGTCCGTGGGAAGTCAAAGGGCTAGATCTCGTGGTCAACTGCTCCAGGTTTAGGCGGGACGGGGGCCCTCTGGGGGTAGCAATGCCACCGGAGCGTCGCACCGGCCCCTCATACATGCGGGGTGGTGTTGTGGCATGTCTGAAGAGGCGGCACGCGTCTCCAGGGTGTGGCCCTCCTCACGGACGGCACCGCCGCCGGCACCTGAAGGGGGGAAACGGATGCGTCGGTCTACACGGAGGGGATGTAGATGTTGGTTTGGCCCGGATGTTCCTCCCAGTTGTCCCTCTGGGCTGACCTAACACAACCAGGTGGAGAGGTCCACTGGTCAAAGCCCGTCCGTGGGAAGTCAAAGGGCTAGATCTCGTGGTCAACCGCTCCAGGGTTAGGCGGACGGGGGCCCTGGGGGGTAACAATGCCACCGGAGCGTCGCACCGGCCCCTCATACATGCGGGGTGGTGTTGTGGCATGTCAGAAGAGGCGGCACGCGTCTTCGGGGTGTGGCCCCCCTCACGGACGGCGCCGCCACCGACACCTGGAGGGGGGAAACGGACGCGTCGGGTCTACACGGAGGGGATGTAGCTGTGGGTTTGGCCCGGATGTTGCTCCCAGGTGTCCCTCTGGACTGACCTAACACAACTGGGTGGAGAGGTCCACTGGTCAAAGCCCGTCCGTGGGAAGTCAAAGGGCTAGATCTCGTGGTCAACCGCTCCAGGTTTAGGCGGGACGGGGGCCCTGGGGGTAGCAATGCCGCCGGAGCGTCGCACCGGCCCCTCATACATGCGGGGTGGTGTTGTGGCATGTCTGAAGAGGCGCCACGCGTCTCCGGGGTGTGACCCCCCTCACGGACGGCGCCGCCGCCGACACTTGGAGGGGGGAAACGGACACGTCGGGTCTACACTGAGGGGATGTAGCTGTGGGTTTGGCCTGGATGTTGCTCCCAGGTGTCCCTCTGGGTTGACCTAACACAACTGGGTGGAGAGGTCCACTGGTCAAAGCCCGTCCGTGGGAAGTCAAAGGGCTAGATCTCGTGGTCAACCTCTCCAGGGTTAGGCGGGACGGGGGCCCTGGGGGGTAGCAATGCCACCGGAACGTCGTACCGGGCTCTCATACATGCCGGGTGGTGTTGTGGCATGTCTGAAGAGGCGGCACGCGTCTATGGGGTGTGGCCCCCCTTAGGGACGGCGATGACACCGTAGTAGACGTTCTGCGGTAACGGTGCGGCGTGAATATTATTAAATACTCGGGTCGCGATAAAATCATGAGTTTTTTACACGACGTGAGCACATGTGCTATAGGAATGATGGTAATTTTCATAATTTTTGGTGATGGAGAAGTATCCGAACACTTCCCTCTACGCGGCTTGCCCTTCGCATGTCTACGACTGTGGACGGCGGCCTCCGAGGTCTAGCATGCCGCCAATCCAGCGTACACGGCCTCTCACAAGTCTGAAGGTGTTGTGGCAGTTGCAAATGCCCGACAAGTGTCTCCGGGGTGTGGCCCCGCTCACGGACGGCGTCGCCGCCGGCACCTGGAGGGAGGAATTGGACGCTTCGGGTCTACATGGATGGGATGTAGCTGTGGGTTTGGCCCGGATTTGCTCCCAGGTGTACCTCTGGGCTGACCTAACACAACCGGGTGGAGAGGTCCACTGGTCAAAGCCCTTCTGTGGGAACTCAAAGGGCTAGATCTCGTGGTCAACCGCTCCAGGGTTAGGCGGGACGGGGCCTTGGGGGGTAGCAATGCCACCGGGGCGTCGCACCGGGCCCTCATACATGCGGGGTGGTGTGGTGGCATGTCTGAAGAGGCAGCACGCGTCTCTTCGGTGTGGCCCCCCTCATGGACTGCGCCGCCGCCGGGACCTGGCGGGAGGGAACGGCCGTGTCGGGTGTACACGGATGCAGACTGCAAATAAAAAACACCGGCATCCATCATGGAAAACAGACGATTACTCTGAAACCTTCAGGTCCCGAAAACCGGACCGGTTCCCGGGCACCGAAAGTTTTAGAGTAATTGTCCGTTTTCCATCGGCATAGTTTGCCACATGGCATCTTGTGCTGCTGCTGCTGCAAAAAAAAAAAGAAATGCTATCTATGCTGTTGCAAAAAAATGCTATCTATACTGCTGAAACAAAAAGATGCTATCTATGCTGCTGCAAAAATAAAGATGCTATCTATGCCGACGGCATAGCCGTCGGCATAGTTTGCCACGTGGCATCTAAAACTATGGCGACGACTATGCCGTCGGCATAGATTGCCTTATCCCCTCGCGGCCCGTCTCCTCCACTCATTTTCCCGCACCCCCCGCGCCTCCCAACCCGCATCGCCGCCGCCGCACGCCTCCACCCGCCCATGTTGCCGCCTCCTCCACACCCGCGCCATCGCCGCTGCATCCAACTCGGCCCAGCCCCGCCGCCGCCGCCGCCGAACCCTGCGCCGCCTCCCCTCCACCCCGGTCCAACCCTGCCCCTGCCTCTCCAACCCCCCGCCGCCTCAACCCCGCCCCTGCCCTCTGCAACCCCGCGCGCCCCGACCTCCCCGCCAGCCGCACCGCCGTCCCGGCCTCCTCCCTACCACACCGCCGCCCCGACCACACCGCCTCCTCCTCGATCCTGCGCGGCGCCGGCAACGGTCCCGAGCACGGCTGGCCACGGTTCTCGCCGGCCCGCGCCCCTGCTGTGTTGGCCGGGCTTCTCCGGCCGGCCCAGCCCCACCCCGGCCCTCCCGTCCCCTCCATTGCTGGCCCCTGCCTTCAACTCCACCACCGCGACGCCCCTCTGCCCGGTGAGCTAACACTCCTTTTTTTCATTTTTTTGCATTATTTAATTAGCTACTGTTGGATGTATGAATGGATGCATGGATGGATGTCGGATGTTGTTAGGTTGCTAGATGGATGAATGTTGTATGTGTCCTAGATGGATGGATTAATCTCGGCAAAATGAATTATTTTGCTACCGTTAGGTTGCTAGATGGATGAATCTCGGCAAAATGAATTATTATAGTTAAAAAAGCAACTTGAGTCACTTAGTTTATAAAATTGTTAACGAAGATTTTATTTTCAGTTTATGATGTCGTTAAGTAGCTATGTGAGATGTGCTTCAAATTTGGGATATGATAAGTGGTTATTTCATCATGATGATCTTGCTAAAAAAATTGATGTGTCAATGCTTAATGTGAGGTGATGACCTAAATTGCGATATGATAAGTGCTTCCAAATTTGACAGTTGAAAAATATGATTTTTCTTTATAGTTTAAAGTGTCAATGCTTAATGTGAGGTGATGACCTAAATTTTTTCACTCGGTGTAATTAACAGGATTTGTGGTGTTCCATCTTCGTGGAGTGATCGTCGACGTTGGAGGTGTTGGTCCACGATCGTCCCTCTCCTTTGATCGACTACATCGTCTACATCGGAGGGTGAGCAACAATTCCATGACCTCGTCCCCTTTTTTCCATGTCATTAGATTAAATTTTCACATCAAGTCGCGTAACCTAGGCGTCTCCCGTCCGAAAGGGTTGCATCGATAAATATGCATTCAATTGCATATTTATCACCACAGCTCTTTCGGATTGTCCAACATTTTCCACGGACAGCCCGAGGATGTGTAGATTGGGTACGTTGTCCATGCTCTACCCCATTCCGAGACAGGATTTCGGCGGCGCCTCCCAGTTGTTCTCCGGATGCACATTCTCTCGGCATTTTGCCGAGACGTGTATTTGGAGAACAGCGGGGAGGTGCTGCCGAAATTTTGTCTCGGAATGGGGTAGAGGACAACGTACTCAATCTACACATTCTCGGGTGGGATTAGGACCCATCTTTACCTATTAGAGATGTAGGTGGATTAAATGTCGTTTCTCGTCAACCCTGTAAAAAATAAAATATTGATGTTAGTAATTTAAATGAATCCTTAATTTTTTTGTGTGGCTTCCAATAAAGTAGAGATGGCAGATAATCAGTGGATGTATAGTGGGTTTTTTCGTCGGAATCAAGTAACAATAGAGTGGGTCGAGAAAAGTGATGTGTTTTTGAAAGAGATATTCCGTAGTCCAATGAGGATTGTGCCAGAATGCCCGTGTGCCAAATGTAAGAGACGTATGCGCATAGATAAGAGTGAGATGACTAAGCACCTTCGCACGCATGGATTAATGCCCAACTTTAATATGCAGATAAACTTTGCCCAGCAGGACCGTGGTAGAGAGGATATGATACGACAACTCGTCGCTGGTTATGAGGACGATGGGGTTAGAGACATGCTAGATGATGTGTTTGCTGCACAGCCGACACCTCCGTCACATTCAGCGAATGAATCGGAGGAGCCGGAGGAAACCGTAAACGCCTTCCTGGATATCCTGGCCTCGTCAAAGAAACCTCTTTATGAGGGTGCCAAGCTCTCTGCGCTGGATGCCATCTCGCAACTGATGGCAGTCAAGGCTGAGTACGGCTGTAGCAGAGGTTGCTTCGAAGCATTTCTGGGAGTATGGGCTAACAGCCTGCCTGTGGGCCATGAACTGCCGAAAACCATGTACGCTACAAAGAAAATCATGAAGGCGCTCTCCATGGATTATGAGAAAATACATGTTTGTCCAAAGAATTGCCTTTTGTTTAGGCTTGAGTATGCGAATGACAACTACTGTAGGAAGTGCGGTTCCTCTCGGTATATTGAGGTGGTCGATGAGCAGGGTCAGAAGCAGCAGCAATCCCTGTGAAGGTTCTTCGGTATCTTGATTTTATAAAAAGACTGCAGCGCCTTTTCATCACCGAGGAGTCTGCCAAAATGATGAAGTGGCACAAGGAAGGGAAAAGGTACAATCCAAATAAAATTGTACATCCATCAGAAGGTGAAGCATGGAAATCATTCGATATAGAATACCCGAAGGAAGCAGCCGAGGCTGGGAATGTCAGAATTGCTATATCAGGTGATGGGGTCAATCCATATAGTATGTCGTCTAATCCATACAGTTGCTGGCCCGTATTTGTTATTCCGCTCAATCTCCCTCCCGGCGCCATAATGCAACGCAAGACCATGTTCATGTCGCTTATAATTCCGGGGCCTGAATATCCGGGGAAGAATTTGAGTGTGTTTATCCAGCCGTTGGTGGATGATTTGCACCATTCTTGGTACTTCCCGAGGTTGACATATGACCGGCATCTGCAGAAAAATTTCTTGATGAAAGTTTGGCTACAGTATTGCATGCATGACTTTCCCGACTATGCCCTATTCTACGGATGGTGTACAAGTGGGAAGATGCCTTGCCCAGTGTGCATGCAGGCCTTGATTTTCATTTGGCTAAAGAAGGGTGGCAAATATGCTGCCTTTGACCTGCATTGACAGTTCCTCCCTCCAGACCATCCTGATAGGGAAGACAAGAAGAACTTCACAAAAGGCAAAGTTGTCCGTGAAGTAAACGAGATTCCAACTTTTTCTGGTGCGGATGTGCTTGCTCAGCCGAAAGCTCTTAAGCTTGCCGGCGAAGGGAAAGGCAAAGGCAAAGGCAAAGGCAAAGGCAAAGCCATAGGCGAAGACGAGGGCGAGGGCGAGGGCAAAGGAAAAGGTAACACTAGTGCAGAACCTGGCTTTAGCGCCGGTTCGTAAGGGCCTTTAGTGCCGGTTCTACAACCGGCACTAAAGAGTGGGGACTAAAGCCCCCCCCCCTTTACTACTGATGTCTACTGCGCAACCTTCTTCTTGTAGACGTTGTTGGGCCTCCAAGTGCAGAGGTTTGTAGGACAGTAGCAAATTTCCCTCAAGTTGATGACCTAAGGTTTATCAATCCGTGGGAGGCGTAGGATGAAGATGGTCTCTCTCAAACAACCCTGCAACCAAATAACAAAGAGTCTCTTGTGTCCCCAACACACCCAAGACAATGGTAAATTGTATAGGTGCACTAGTTCGACGAAGAGATGGTGATACAAGTGCAATATGGATGGTAGATATAGATTTTTGTAATCTGAAAATATAAAAACAGCAAGGTAAATAATGATAAAAGTGAGCGTAAACGGTATTGCAATGCTAGGAAACAAGGCCTAGGGTTCATACTTTCACTAGTGCAAGTTCTCTCAACAATAATAACATAATTGGATCATATAACTATCCCTCAACATGCAACAAAGAGTCACTCCAAAGTCACTAATAGCGGAGAACAAACAAAGAGATTATGGTAGGGTACGAAACCACCTCAAAGTTATCCTTTCTGATCGATCTATTCAAGAATCCGTAGTAAAATAACACGAAGCTATTCTTTCCGTTCGATCTATCATAGAGTTCGTACTAGAATAACACCTCAAGACACAAATCAACCAAAACCCTAATGTCACCTAGATACTCCAATGTCACCTCAAGTATCCGTGGGTATGATTATACGATATGCATCACACAATCTCAGATTCATCTATTCAACCAACACAAAGAACTTCAAAGAGTGCCCCAAAGTTTCTACCGGAGAGTCAAGACGAAAACGTGCGCCAACCCCTATGCATAAGTTCACAAACGGAACCCGCAAGTTGATCACCAAAACATACATCAAGTGAATCAATAGAATACCCCATTGTCACCACGGGTATCCCACGCAAGACATACATCAAGTGTTCTCAAATCCTTAAAGACTCAATCCGATAAGATGACTTCAAAGGGAAAACTCAATCCATTACAAGAGAGTAGAGGGGGAGAAACATCATAAGATCCAACTATAATAGCAAAGCTCGCGATACATCAAGATCGTGCCGAATCAAGAACACGAGAGAGAGAGAGATCAAACACATAGCTACTGGTACATACCCTCAGCCCCGAGGGTGAACTACTCCCTCCTCGTCATCGAGGGCGCCGGGATGATGAAGATGGCCACCGGTGAGGGATCCCCCCTCCGGCAGGGTGCCGGAACAGGGTCCCGATTGGTTTTTGGTGGCTACAGAGGCTTGCGGCAGCGGAACTCCCGATCTAGGTTATTTTCTGGAGGTTTCAGTATTTATAGGATTTTTTGGCGTAGGTCTCACGTCAGGGGGGGTCTCCGGGTTGTCCACGAGGCAGGGGCCCATGCCCAGGGGGTGGGCGCGTACCCCACCCTCGTGGGCAGCCCGGGACTCTCCTGGCCTAACTCTTTTACTCCGGGGGCTTCTTTTGGTCCAGAAAAAATCATCAAATATTGGCACGTCAATTGGACTCCGTTTGGTATTCCTTTTCTGTAAAACTCAAAAAGAAGGAAAAAAAGCAGAAACTGGCACTGGGCTCTAGGTTAATAGGTTAGTCCCAAAAATCATATAAAATAGCATATAAATGCATATAAAACATCCTAGAAGGATAATATAATAGCATGAATACTTCATAAATTATAGATACGTTGGAGACGTATCAGCATCCCCAAGCTTAATTCCTGCTCGCCCTCGAGTAGGTAAATGATAAAAGAAATAATTTATGAAGTGTGAATGCTAGTAGGTGCACAAGTTTGATCAATGATAATTTCAATCACCTTTTCTAGCATCATTATATATCCTAACAGTAGCTCATATCATAAAGCTTCTCATGATCAAGTAACAAGCTATTCACATCTTAAAGTATAGATCATAAACTTTCTTGAAAACTAACAAACCGTTCTCAGTCATCAAACAATTGCAATTCATCTTATTTCAGGAAGGGTCTATGTAAGAGCTTTGATTTAGCAAATCCCACATACTCAACTATCATATAGTCTTCCATGATTGCTACCACTCAAAGCATATTTTTAGAACAAATAGCATCCATCGAACACAGAGAAAGATAGGGGCTTAATGTTTCGCCTCCCAACTTATTTATCATATAGATAATTGTCAACAATAATAATTCATGATCAAATATATTTGAATGGCCATATATGCTTAGATCTTTCTCCACCACATGATGCTTGCCAACAAAAAAGTAGGTTGGAATGAGAAGGAATACTACTGACTCTTGCATAAAAGTAAAAGATAGGCCCTTCGCAGAGGGAAGCAGGGATTTGCAGAGGTGCCAGAGCTCGAAGCTAAAATAGTGATGGAAATAATTTTGAGAGGTATGCTTTCATTGTCAACATAACGACCAAGAGTTCCCAATATCTTCCATACTAGATACATTACAGGCGGTTCCCAAACAGAAAGGTAAAGATTTTACTCCCCCTCCACCAACAATCACACTCCACGGCTTGTCCGAAACAACGGGTGTCGTCCAACTATCAACAATCCTGGGGGTGTTTTGTTTAAATTATTTGCGATTTTGTTTTTGATCTTTTGATCATAGGACTGGGCATCCCAGTTACCAGCCATTTTCTCGTGAATGATGAGCGGAGTCCACTCATCGTGAGAATAACCCACCTAGCATGGAAGATACTGATAGCCCCTAGTCGCTACATGAGCGATTCGGGCATACAAAACAGATTATTATTTGAAGGTTTAGAGTTTGGCACATGCAAATTTACTTGGAATGGCAGGTAAATACCGCATATATAGGTAGATATGATGGAAACTCATGGAATAAACTTGGTTCAAGGAATTTGGATGCACAAGCTGTATTCCCGCTTAGTACAGATATTTTGGCTAGCAAAGGATTCTAAATAGCAAGCACCACATGTTAGAGGATCCATAACAATATAACTTATACAAATATACCCAAGCATAACTCATTAAGTTGTCTTCCTTGTCCAACTTCAACTAATTTGTTCAAGTTTGAAAATAATTAATGGGGATCACAATCATAGAAGATGTCCAAGATAGTATATTTATATGTGAAATCTCTCTTCCTGACCCAACTCTTTTACTCTGGGGGCTTCTTTTGGTCCAGAAAAAATCATCAAAAATTGGCACGTCAATTGGACTCCCTTTGGTATTCCTTTTCTGTAAAACTCAAAAAGAAGGAAAAAAACATAAACTGGCACTGGGCTCTAGGTTAATAGGTTAGTCCCAAAAATCATATAAAATAGCATATAAATGCATATAAAACATCCTAGAAGGATAATATAATAGCATGAATACTTCGTAAATTATAGATACGTTGGAGACATATCAACTACCGGTTCGTCACGAACCGGCACTAAAGTGCCACCACGTGGCACGAGCCAGGCCCGGGTGCGGGTAGACCATTAGTACCGGTTGGTAACACCAACCGGTACTAAATGTTTGGGGGGTTTTGGTTTTATTTTTTATTTTTCTTTTAATTTTGTGTTTTCCATTTAATTCTTTTTTGTTTGCTGGTATTTTACGATACTACATATTGTACACGTTATGCATATATATATAAATAGAATTTCTCGTAGAACCGATCATATATATATATATATGTACATATCATCGAATGTCTCGCACCACCATATTCACACATACACATGCATGTACGTATATATATATACAATTTGGTATATACAATTTCTCCTACATGGAGGCATTAGTGCGGTAGCGGGTAATGGAATTCTCCTCTAGGATCTATGACTTGGTTGAGCAAAAATCTCGCTATTTCCTCTGCAATTGCTCGTACGCAATCCATTGGTAGGAGCTTCTGCCGCACCTCATTGAACTGTTAAGAAGGAGATCAATATGCATGTATTAGTTGCGTGACTAGATATCGATAATGATGTAAAAATTGTGTATAGTGTGTTCTGGCAAACGTACCCATATCTGTCTATCAGATGTGCTCCTTTCGGACGTCATCATGCGAATTTCTCGCAAATGTAGTATGCACATAAATCATTCCCCGGCTCCTGTTTCATGGCCTGTACGAGAATAGAGTTCAATCAGCTAATAATTAATCAAGCCTGATAATTAATGTTATTGAAACTATAGAATTAAAGAGATTGCATGGTAGCTAGCTAGCTAGCTATAGTACTACTTAATTAGTTACCGTGGGTCGATACCAATACAGTTTATATCTGAACGGGCCTGGAACGTCTTCGATGAACTTTTGCCAAGCCCTGCCGGCCCGCCGGCAAAGAAAATGAATAAAGGAGTTATTAATTAGTTGATATCAGGACATATATATAATGAGATTGAACATGTTGACTATCCCCTTCACGATTGAGTACTCTTTAGGTTCTTTAAGCAGTGAGTCCAGTACTTCAACTTTTCCTTCTTTAACTTTAATGTCTACCAAGATCTAGTGGAACCTGCATGCGCACTTTAATGTCTACCAAGATCCAGTGGTATCTAGCTAGTAACAAAAACAGAATTTGTAGTACAAGACAGTGTGGACTCACTGGAAGTTGTAAGGCAGTAGTATATCTGCATTAGTATTGAGGCGCTTCAAGAACTCTAGCATGTTATTCTCTACTTCTTGTTTATAATGTTCATATGACCATGTCTCTTCATTAATGGTATTTGGGTCAATGAACCCAATGCCATGGCGTCCAGCTTTTCTCATTTCAGACATCTTCATCCTGCATAATACCACAGAAAAGAATACAATGAGGATAATTACAGGTAATGATCAACGAGAGCACTACAACTAGCTTGAGACTTAAATTACAGAAAGAAATCACTTACAGACAATAGCAATTGACGATAGATTTGTCGAGTGCGTCACAATTGAATAACTGAAACAGTTCTGTATACTCAATAGACAGAGCTAGCTTATGGAAGTAATCCTCTTCCTTGACTTTCACCACGAGGGACTGTAGATTGTGGGTCTTGCAAATTTCCATGTACCATTGATGCAATTCATACATTCTCGTTGGGAGGTTCTTGACCTCCTCGGGCTTGACCAAAGGTTCGCCGCGGACATATTTCCGTTTTATTTCCTCCTCTCTAAGCGGAGACATGGGCTCGATCTCGAGGAATTGTCCAACAGTCATACCGAGCATTTCAGCCTGCATTATATGCTCCTCGGTTATTACCAGATTGCCCAGCTGGGGAACGTTAACGGTTTGCCCACATATATATAGGGCGCCGGTACTCTTATGTGTTGTTGGCACAACAAGCGGGGGGATCGATTGCGTCGCCTGTTCTCCCAGCTGGGGAACGGTTTTCCCGCATATTTTGCCAGTTGCTTGGCTCGAGCTCGAGCTCGACTCCTTCTGTACTCGTGCTCGATGTGCCTTCCTGATTTGGTGCTCATAGTCGGAGTCAACAGGCTTGGGAGCTAGTGGTCTAGCCATACGAATAAAGTGGTTAATCGTTTCCTCAGGCACTTTCTCCCTTGGCGGCGGTGCCGGTTTCGGTCCAAAATGGGCGTCCACTTGGGCCTTCACTATGGCTTTGTTTTGCTCCTCGGTCATGTCGTAAGGCCTCTGAGGAAGAGGAGCGAGGCTTGGACCATATTTATATCGCTTGCCTCCGCTTGTACCTCCTGTACTACCTCGACTCGTAGCGCTACGCACCATTGCTGTAGCGGAGACGGCTGACGTGGCTGAGTTGGAGTAGGAGGAGTGGCCTGACGCTGTACCGGACTTGAAGCAGGAGGAGTGGCCTCATGCGGTGTCGGACTTGAAGCGGGAGGAGTGGCCTCACGCTGTGCCGGACTTGAAGCAGGAGGAGTGGCCTGCTGCTGTGCCGGACTCGGAGGAGGAGGAGTGGCCTCACATCAAGGAGGAGTCGGATGACGACGCGGTGTCGGTGGCCTTCGAAAGATGATGCAATCCTTTCTCCATAGGATGATACGATGTATGGCCTCTCCCAGTGTGTGCTCCTTGTGCTGTCCAGGAATGTCAAGCTCTAGCCCCGAATATTGGTCCACCACCTCATCAACCACGACACGAGCATAGCCGGCTGGAATCGGGTTGCAATGGAAGGTTGCTTCGAGGGGATTTGTATAAGCAACGGCGTCCGCCACCTTCATGGATATGTTCTTCATTTTGAAGTGTAGCTCACAGTTGGTGTTCTCCATGATGTCATCCACAGGGTATCTATCCAGCAGTGCGTCCCCCGGGGTGGAACCAACGCTGCTTCTCGGCATAGATGGGACGGTGCTATCCAATGCTGGATCATCCGCTAGCTGCTGCCGCTGCTGAGACCCCCTTTCCTGGCTAAGTGAGTCGATCTGCTGCTGCTGCCGCTGGAATTTGAGTGCCAAGTCCGTGTGCGCTGATTCTAGGCCTTGAAGGCGTTCATAGTCCTGCTTCCTCTGCTCCTCCTCCATCTTCCTCTTCTTCTCCTCCTCCATCTTCTTCTTGCACGTGTCCTGTAGTCGACGTTCCATTCCGAAAATCCCTCATACCAGGGAATAACGCCCTTGCCTCGTGTTCTTCCCAAGTGTTCAGGATTTCCCAGGGCACGTGTAAGGTCGTCGTTCTCTCTGTTGGGCGTGAACACCGCCGTTCGAGCATCTTCTATTGCTTGAAGTAACTTCTCTTCGGCTCCTTTTAGACTTGCCTTCTTGGAAACCAGGCCTGTCTTCGGGTCCAACGCCCCCTTCCTCAGACTTATCCCACTTAGGCATTGCCGTCGCGTAGCCACCTGGCCCCAGCCTATGGAACCGCGTCTTTTTTGCCGCATTGGCCTTGTTTTTTCTCGACCGTTCCTTAGCTAATTCGGATTCCTTGAATTTCACGAAAGCAGGCTAGTGTTCTCTTTGCTTCTCTAGTGTTCCCTTGATCTGGAGTCTTCTTTTCTCCTTCAACGTAGTCGGCCCATACAGTTTTCTTGTGGGTGTTGAATGCAATAGCCATCTTCCTAAGAGTAGCGTCCTTGACTTTCTGCACATCTGCATCAGTGAAATGATCTGGTAGGGTGGAATGTTCCATGAGAGATTCCCAAAGCGTTTGTTTTGCTCTGTCGTCGACCCAAGTAACATCTGGACGTTTATTTTTTGGCTCTTTCCATTCTTGAATGGAGATCGGGAGTTGGTCCTTCACAAGAACTCCGCACTGACGAACGAACTTGTTCGCAATGTTCTTACGCATGAGGGGTTCGCCGTTAGCTTTGATGGAATCGATGTTGTACTTTACACCCTCCTTCAACTTTTTGCCCGGGCCTCGCTTTGTCCTGCGGTCTGTAGAAGCAGATTTGCTCGATCCGGAGGGCTGAAAGAAGAAAGATCGATTCGTAATATATCTTCAAATATAAAAAAACATGTGATGATCACCAGATGCCTGCTTATATAAATATACCTTGCCGGTCTTTGTTATTTCGAGATCAACATTGTCTGCGTCATCATAATCATAATCATAGTTCATGACTTCATCCATTCGGTCGTCGAGATCGAATACCTTATCATCACCCTCCCCGGTATTGTTCAGATATTGGGAGCCGTCATCTGCTTCATTCAGATCATCTGGCCTGCGAGGGCTGCGTATTATCTCGAACAGGGCATCTTCTCCCTCTCTGCCAGTATTGTCCGCCATAGCTTTTATTTAACTAATCCAGAAGAAATATAAAACAATTTAGTATTCAAATTACAATGCATGGATGCAATCAATAAGGAAAAATTGAATCATAGTACATAATATGCATCGTCTCGAAAAAATACTATACGCCGCAGAAGTAACATTTTTTAAATGATTGGATTGTGACTTATATGCAAATTCTAAATTTCTAACTAAAATTATAAGAAACTAAAAACTAACATTTCTATAACATTTCTATAACAATTTGAAATTAATCTAATTCATCTAGCTAAAACTAACATTTCTAAAATTTCTAACATTTCTATATACTATTTGACATTAATCTAATCTAATTAATTAATTCATCTAAAACATTTGTATAAAAAACAGAAAAAACTAAAAACAGAATCGTGTGTCTGTGTGTGGGCGTGTGTGTGTGCGCGCGCGTGTGTGTGTGCGCGCGCGCGGCGGCTTCGATTGGAGGGAGGAGAGGGGTCGGGGAGAGGGGCTCACAGCGCGGGCGACGGCGAGGCGACGGGACGGCGAGGCAGATGGGACGGCGATGGACGGTGACGGGGACGGCGACGGGGGCGGCGGCGGCGGCGACGGACGGCGGCGGGGACGGCGACGGGGGCGGCGGCGACGGGGCAGAGGAGAAGAAGCAGAGGGAGATAGAACTGACGAATTTTTTGAAGTGTTTTTTTATATAGAACCCACCTTCGGTACTGGTTGGAGCCACCAACCGGTACTAAAGGTCTGTTTTGGCTAGGCGAAGCGGCGGGAAGCGCACCCGCTTTAGTACCGGGTGGTGGCTCCAACCGGTACTAAAGACCCCCCCCCCCTTAGTAACGGTTGGAGCCACGACCCGGTACTAAAGGTGGTGCGCTACCAGGCGAGGGGGGCAAAGTTTAGTCCCACCTCACCGGGCGAAGGGCAACCGCACTAGTTTATAAACCCAGCCACGGCTGCTCCCTCGAACTCCTCTGTATAGCAGGCTTCTGGGCCTAACTATGGTGCGCTGCCCTATGAGCCTGCTGGGCCTTCTGGGCCTGAATTTGCACACCCGAGGTCTGGCAGGCCCACTGGGCAGCGCCCCAACAATTTTTTATATAGATTTTTCTTTTCTGCATTATTTATTTTCTTCTATTTATTTCTGAATAATTTTTTATACAGTTTTTTTCTTTTCTGCTTTATTTATTTCTAAGTAGTTTTTTTATATAGTTTTTTTCTTTTCTACTTTATTTATTTCTGAGTAGTTTTTTATATAGTTTTTTTCTTTTCTGCTTTATTTATTTTCTTCTATTTGTAGTGCTTTTCAGAGTTCATTTATAGTGTTTTTCAATTTCAGGGCTATTTAGCTCAAAACAAATCAGTAAATGCATTAAAAATAGGAAATTACGTCAGAAAGGGTTGAAAGTTGATGACGTGGCTTTGAATGGCGCCTGCTGAACGCAAAAAAAGTCCGGAGTTGTAATAAGTTATTAAAATTTTGAATTGCCGGTGTAACAGATGAGTTCTCGTCCGAAACCCTGATACTTCGAAAGAGATTGTCCAGTTTATACACGAAGTGCATCCAGTTTTTGCCGTGACCCTCTCTACTTTTTTGCACATGCTATGTGGGTGAAATGATGATACCATGCCAAGTTTCAACATTTTCAGAGTTCATTTTGTAGTGATTTTCAATTTCACAGTCATTTAACTCTCTAAACAAATCGGTAAATGACTGAAAAAGAGCAAATGATGTCAGAAAGGGTTGAAAATTGATGACGTCGCTTTGAATGCTGCATACTGAACGCAAAAAAAGTCTGGAGTTCAAATAAGTTTAAAAAAATGAAGTAACTATGTAACATATGAGTTCTCGTCCGAAACCCTGATACTCCGAAAGAGATTGTCCAGTTTGTACATGAAGTGCGTCCATTTTTTGCCGTAACCCTCTCTACTCTTTTGCACATGCTATGTGGGTGAAATGATGATACCATGCCAAGTTTCAACATTTTCAGAGTTCATTTTGTAGTGATTTTCAATTTCACGGTCATTTAGCTCTCTAAACAAATCAGTAAATGACTGAAAAAGAGCAAATGATGTCAGAACGTGTTGAAAATTGATGACTTCTCTTTGAATGGTGCATACGGAATGCAAAAAAAGTCTGGAGTTTAAATAAGTTTTAAAAAATGAAGTAACCGTGTAACAGCTGAGTTCTCGTCTGAAACCCTGATACTCCGAAAGAGATTGTCCAGTTTATACACGAAGTGCGTCCAGTTTTTGCCGTAACCATTTCTACTCTTTTGCACATGCTATGTGGGTGAAATGATGATACCATGCCAAGTTTCAACATTTTCAGAGTTCATTTTGAAGTGATTTTCAATTTCACGATCATTTAGCTCTCTAAACAAATCGGTAAATGACTGAAAAAGAGCAAACGATGTCAGAAAGGGTTGAAAATTGACGACGTCACTTTGAATGCTGCATACTGAACGCAAAAAAGTCTGGAGTTCAAATAAGTTTAAAAAATGAAGTAACCGTGTAACAGACGAGTTCTCGTCCGAAACCCTGATACTCCGAAAGAGATTGTCCAGTTTGTACACGAAGTGCGTCCAGTTTTTGCCGTAACCCTCTCTACTCTTTTGCACATGCTATGTGGGTGAAATGATAATACCATGCCAAGTTTCAATATTTTCAGAGTTCATTTTGTAGTGATTTTCAATTTCACGGTCATTTAGCTCTCTAAACAAATAGGTAAATGAATGAAAAACAGCAAAATGATGTCAGAACGTGTTGAAAATTGCAACATTTTTAGAGTTCATTTTGTAGTGATTTTCAATTTCACGGTCATTTAGCTCTCTAAACAAATCCGTAAATGAATGAAAAACAGCAAAATTATGTCAGAACGTGTTGAAAATTGATGACTTCGCTTTGAATGGTGCATACGGAACGCAAAAAAGTCTGGAGTTCAAATAAGTTTTAAAAAATGAAGCGCCCGTGTAACAGATGCTAAGTCAGCAGAGAGTGAGGGGCGGCCGGCAGGGGAGGACCGGCGCAGGGGGATTGAGGGGGAGACCGAGTGAGTGGAGAGAGTGAGGGCGTAAACATGTAAAAATATACATAAAAAATACATTGATTATCAATGATCTTTTTTTGTACAATCTGAATTGTCAATATGAGTCCTCAACGGTTTAGAAACCGGTGAAGACTCATATTGCGACCACAAATTCTACACATAGAGTTCAATGAAGACCAAGTGCTTGTGATAGTTTGAGAAGTAACATATTTAAGGTGGTAAAAATCTTGCTAGGGGAGTGAGGTGGGACTAAAAACAGCCTGCCACAACCTCTTTACTACCGGTTCTTGCCACGAACCGGTATTGAAGGGGCTGGCCGGGCCCCAGCCTCTTTAGTACCGGTTCGTGGCATGAACCGGTACTAAAGGTTCGCCCTGAACCGGTACTAAAGATCTCCTCCTGCCTAGCCGTTTGAACCGGCACTAATGGACACATTAGTGCCGGCTCAAATGCAAACCGGGACTAATGTGTCTCACATTTGACCCTTTTTCTACTAGTGTAAAGGGAAAAAATGTTTTGAAGGATATGGTGAGACGCACAACTGGACTCACATTACCCCTTCACGCAGCTTCCCTATTTTAAGGACCTCAAACTTCCATACAACATCGACGTGATGCACACCGAAAATAATTTCACAGAGTCCCTTTTCGCAGGATCCTCAACATTCCTGATAAGACAAAGGATAATGTTAATGCTAGAGTCGATCAACAGAATATTTGTGATAGACCACGTCTACACATGCAGTCTCCCACAGGCAGTCGAAAATCTTGGTTCGAGCCAGATGCTGACTTCGTACTTAAAAAGGATCATAAGATGGAGGCATTCAAGTGGCTGAAACACGACGTGAAGTTCACTGATGGTTATGCGTCGAATATAAGTAAGGGGGTCAATCTTTCAACGGGCAAAGTGACCGGTCTCAAGAGTCATGACTATCATGTATGGATTGAGCGGATTATGTCGGTAATGGTTCAGGGATATGTTCCCGAGCGTGTCTGGCGTGTGCTTGCGGAGTTAAGCCATTTCTTCCGCACGCTTTGTGCTAAAGAAGTATGTCCTGAGATGACAAAAGAAATGCATAAGAAGGCGCCGGAGTTGATATGCAAGCTAGAGAAGATCTTCCCGCCAGGCTTCTTTACTCCGATGACACATCTCATTTTGCACCTCGCAAACGAGGTATTGTTGAGGGGCCCTGTGCAGAATCATTGGCAGTATGGCCTTGAGAGACAGAACAAGCATCTGAGACAGAAATGTGGAAACAAAGCTAAGATTGAAGCTTCCATAGCTGAGGCAGTTATCCTAGAGGAGGTGGCAGACCTCAGGACAGCGTACTATCCGGACCATGTTCCCACGCTGAACAATAAGGTGTCTCGATACAATACAGAAGAACCCAAGTATAAACCCAAGCTGCCTCTATTCATCGGGCAAGGTGGCAGGGCTGGATGCTCGACACCTTATATCATGCCACGAGATGAGTGGGAGGATGTCATGTTCTATATGTTGCACAACATCAAGGAAGTTGAGGATGAGTGGATGAGGTAATACCCTTGCACCATTATTTTAGTCAATTCATTATGTTCACTTTGCCTAGTTCTTATATTGCTTTTCTTATTGTAGTCGATTCGTTGATGAAGAGTGGACGGGAATGCTGCCTCCTACTGAAGCGGAGGCACTTGCTCTTCTCCGAAAGGGTGCTGATGGAAGGAAAAATTTCGTTGCGTGGTTCATGGAGAAAGTAAATTTTTACACTTCCCTATTACCCATTTCACCCTACAATTCCAATTAAACTCATGCATCCTATAATTTAATTAAACTTGTAGGGAAATGATCCGAACGAATCAATGGATGAAGAATTGAGATGGGTTTCCATGGGTTTTGACCCTGCCATCATGACATGCGAAAAGTATGATGTGAATGGGTATCGCTTCCATACAGAGGATCACCAGAACAGTCGTCCTGATCCCAAAACTATAAATACCGGAGTCTTCACCGAAGGAGATAATAAAGTAGATTACTACAGAAGGGTAGGAAAAATATACGAGCTTACATTCAAACGTGGCCACGAACACCTAAGTCTCACTGTGTTCAAATGCCGATGGTTCGACCCCAAAAAGGGTCTGAGACATATGCCTTATGTTGGTTTAATTGAAGTTAAACCATCAACCGTCTATGCCGGAGCTGATCTCTTTATCACCGCTACCCAGGCCACACAAGTATATTATCTGCCTTACCCATGCCAGAAAGAGTACCTAAAGGGTTGGGAAGTTGTGTTCAAGGTGTCGCCACATGGTAAGCTACTGGACCCGAACGATGATGATTACTAGAACATAAACCCCATGACATACGAGGGAGTGTTCTTTCAAGAGGAACATGATGACGTGGTCCGAAACAAGGAGGATGATGACTTGGGTTATGTTGACCTGGACCCAAATGACGACTACGCACGGATTGATGGTGAGGCAGTTGTGAATCAAAGAGACATAACTATGCTTGAAAAGTTAAATGAAGACGCTGACGATGAGGAAGATCCTCCACCTCCACCTCCGTCAGACAATGAAGAAGATATGCGTGATAGTGATGATGAGACCGGTCGACAAATAGGTTACAATACTGATGATTCATATGGGTTCTAGAAAATGTAAGTTCTTTTAATGATGATTCATATGTGCTCTTCTGTTATTAATGTTCTTTTCCATATGCTTGTTTATTTGATATCCTTACTAATTGTTTATTCTCTTGTTAATGTAGGTTTGCTAATCATGGGCAAGTCCAGCAGCGCCGATTTCCTCGACAAATTCAAATCACTTACTCGGAGTGGACGAGCCCAGAAGGTCACCCCCCCCTCGACTACGCGATGATGACACCTCATAGGGAGGTCGAGGGATCGAGGGAGGAGACCCTAGAGGAGGAGGGGGTGGGGGAGAGCCCCTAGAGGAGGAGGAGGTGGGGGGAGAGGCACCCGGGGCAAAAAAACTCCGGGCCGTGTCCGAAATAGGAGGGTCTTCTTCGATGCCCTCCTATACTGAGGCACCTTTTGAGTCTGAGGAGGAGGAGTATGTTCCTGATGGCGAGGAGGAGGAGGGCGAGGAGGAGGAGGCCGAGGAGGGTGAGGAGGAGGAGGAGGGTGAGGAGGGTGGTGGAGGGGAGGTTGACCCCAAGTTGTGGGGTGACTTGCCGCCGGGTGCTCCGAAGGGGTGGCTGTGTGGTACTGCCAGAGTACCTACACCACCTTCTATCGAGGCGCACAAGTGGCTCACTGAACCTGCGGGGACAAAGTAAGTGCCTCTCAATCATATTTTCAACACATGACAACATTTTCTTATTGTACACATGCCAATCCTTTGATTCTTTTGCAGGAACTGGATCCTTCACGGAAAGGGTCGTAAACCGAACGGCCTTATCACTGTCCTGTTGAAGGACTTTTGGCCGGGCCTGTTCTGCCCGTGGCCAGATAGGGACCCGGAGCTGCGGGTTTTGACCACGAGCTGGGCCCACTACAAGGCTTACAGCCACGCGGAGTACGGGACGGCCGCTAAGGCCGTGATCACCAAATTTTGGGTAAGTTCTCTTCTGAATCACTTGTCTTCAGTTTCGTTCATAGTTTATCATTGAATCACTCAACTCATGCCTTGTTTGCTTCTGATTTATGCATGATTGCAGCAACTCTATAGAGTTCTTGACGAGCACAAGGCCAGAGCCGACGTGGTCTTGCTTGCTGCTGCAAAGAAGAAAGCTCGTCAGTTGCAGTACGAGGTGCGCTGGGTTGCCGTCTCGCAGTACTACCACACCTACCTTCATCGAAAGGTGACCAAAACTCAAGCGCAGAGGCAACGACTTACCTTGAACAGGGAGCAGTTCATGAAGGTAACTATTACTGACTTTTCATTGTTTCAAGCAGTCAATCATATGATTCGTGCTCACATGTCATGCTTCCAAAATTTGCATAGGTTATTCCTCGTTGGTTCTATGGAAAGGATGATGGATGGGCAAGTTTGGTGGATATGTGGCTAGGCGACGATGCAGAGTTTGCTGCCAAGAGCAGCAAGGCCCGGGCTAACTGTGGAAAAGACAGGACACGCGGCCAAGGAAACAGGAACCACTGGGGCTTCAAGGCCATGAAGGTATATCTATATGCATGATGCATTTTTGTTCTTGTTTACCGTCATGTTCTTTATGTATGGCTAACTTCTGTTTGATGTTGCAGGAGGACAAGTTGAAGAGGCCGCTCTCAGACATTGAGTCGTGGAAGCTAGTCCGCTAGTGGAGTGATCGCAAGGACGGCGAGAGCCAGTACTACGGCAAGACCGAGGAGCACCTGGAGTCTTACACTCAGCAGTTTCATAGGTTGCATCCGGATGTTCCTGACGTCGCCCAGTCTCAGATCGACGACACGGCGGTGGCGGCCATCCAGGGGAAGCCCCATGGCTGGTATCCGTGTTTTGATGGCTTGATCACTCCCTCGGTCTCGTACACACGGCTTCGGGCTACCAACCCGAGCCCGTTAGAGAGTACGAGGCGTTCGCAGCCTCCCTTAGCCCGCCAGCATGCTGTAAGTACTTCCCCTTTATCTTCTTTCTCTCTAACTTTCTCAGTTTATTTTCAGCATTGCCCACTTCAAAACAACCTAAATTTTGTAGGCATATAAGGCCTTTGTCGAGCATAGGAATCTCGAGATGCGGGAGTACTTGCAACGAGTGAAGGCAAACGATGATTACAACCGTCAGATGATGACGGTTAGTTTTTTCCTCTTAAAACCAAGCTAAATTTTTGCACTTTCATTCCTTCTGACCTTCTAGTTTGCTTGTTTAACTAACATCCAGGCTATGTTGGCGTCTTGGAGTAATCGCACGGATCCACCACAAATGGGACCCCCACCACCACCTGCGGGAGAACCCCCACACGTGCCCACGTTCGATGAATGGGTGGCACTAGGAAGTGATAGTCTGGTTAGTACATTTGCCTAACTACTAACAAACTGGTTCTCGTTCATTCAACACTATCATATCATATTTACCGTTAGAATCTTCTCTCAAACATGTAGGGGACCGGTAGCTCGACTCCTGCTTCGTCAACCCCAGTCACTCCGATCTGGTAGAGTGGTGCTGGTCTTGGCGGTGCCGGTTTTGGCGGAGGTGGTCTTGGCGGTGGTGGTTTTGGCGGAGGTGGTCTTGGCGGCGGTGGTCTTGCCTGATGTCGGTGATGACACCTTTCATTTGTGGTGGTCTTGCATGTGGCCGTCGTGCCATACCTTTCATGTTCCTACTTGTTAGTTTCTTTAGATGACGATGATGATGTTCCATGTCTTGCACTACTTATGTTCATGAAGTTTCGCCGATGATGATCTTTAGATGATGAACTTGAGTATGTTTAAATGATGATGATGATCTTGAGTATGTTTAGATGATGAACTGTCATATTTCTGCATAATCCCATATTTTCTGGTTTGAAATGCTGTCAAAATGAATTGAAACAGAGAAAACAGGGGGGAAAGCACAGATCTATGCCGATGGCAAAGCCATCGGCATAGATATACCCAGGGCTGCCCAGTGGCTGCCACCTGGCAGAGGTATGCCGACGGCTTCTATGCAGATGAAAATCTATGCCGACGGCTTGGCCGTCGGCATATCCCTGCTGCCAGGAGCTCCCAGAGGCTGCCACATGGCAGAGATGGCCGTCGGCATACCTCTGCCACATGGCAGCCTGTGGTTTGTCAGCGCGTTTGACGGTGCCGTCAGGTGAAAATCACTGCCGACGGCGATGATATGCCGACGGCCGTACGGAAGCCGTCGGCATATGTGCCTATGCCGACGGCTTTTCTATGCCGACGGTCTGAAAAGACTATGCTGACGTGATCTATGCCGACGGGGATATGCCGACGGCTGCCGTCGGCATATTCCTAAGCCGACGGCAAATGGCCTATGCCGACGGCCCATGGCCGTCGGCTTAGAGGGCGAGTCCGGTAGTGTGTAAAACTCATACATACACTTCTGCTTCGGTAGACCCCCCTAAACACATCAATGGCTCAGATTATCCCATACCCCTTCATAATTAAGGGTAAGATTGTTCTTTTTAAAAGTACGTCGTGAGACCTCGTATACAAATTGCACAGGCCTGCCCATTAAGCCACGTCCAGTATAAGCAACGTAAAAATATTAAGAAAAAGGATACCTCGTGATGAATTGAACTCAAGACCTCACACTTAGAGCCAAATTCACCCCACAGCCGCTTGTAGTATTTTATAGTGCGAAATATATAAGAAGACACAACAGTGTTCACATATAAGAAATATTTTCTGAAAAAAAAAGTTCGAAACTCTAACTAAAAAAAATATGTGAACAATTTTGAAATGCCGAATATTTATAGAATTTATGTACGGAATTTGACGTAACAATTTTTGAAATTTGAACAAAATTTCAAAACATGAACAATTTCCAAACATCTTTCAAAACATGAACAATTTTTAAAATTTGTTGTTTTATTTTTTCGGTTATTGTTTGTCCTGTTTTCCATCTATTTTTTTCTCTTTACTTCATTTTATTTTTATTAAAATACATGAACTATTGTACGGTTAAAATAAGAAGAAGAACTGATAAAAAAATAAGAAGAATAATGGGCCAGGCCCAGGACGAAGGTGTGTGAGGGGCGGCCGATCTGCTATGTACCTCTTGTATGTATCACATCTCGTATACATATACCTTATAATCAAATGACAATACTGCCCTTATACGGTTTGGGGGGGTACCGTCTCCAACGGCTATATTTTCAACAGCTACTTTTCCCACGGCGTCGTCAATCCACTGAGAAACTGAGGTTGTCTAAAATGAAATTTTTTTACACCATTATGTATGTGAAGATATAGAGTACCAAATTTACACAAGCCCCTAGAGATGCTCTAATAGTTGAACCACCCCATTGTCAAACTAGTGCATGCATGTCAAGCACACGCAGCTTCCCCACATCCTCGGAAGCCCACCCAAAAGAGGTAGGCGAAGCAACACCACGTAGGGTACGCCCATTTCTATCGGAGACGAGTCACCGCCAGCGACGCCGGCCGTCACTTTCTCCGGCGACAAGTAGTCGCACAGCTCGTCAGTCCTCTGGGATCTTCTTCGGACAAGCAGCCAGCCAACTGCTACGCGCCAGCAAAATAACTGGAAATACTAGTCATAGACGGGGACGAGCACGAGGACGACGAGCTTCCCTCCTCGCCCGGATAAGCGCACCGGCCGGCGTCCTCCTGTCCGGTGCGTCTGCGTTTCACACCGGCGGCGACGACTGATGGCGAGGTTAGGGGTTTGACTAGTGTGACGCAAATCATCTTATCAGCCACGCACCCCAGTCCACGGCTGCCTCTGACTTCAGACTCCGGCCGGAATATATAGCACGCTGCCGTGACCGCGAGGCCGGCAGTGGGTGCGTATGTATGCGTGATCGAGCCGTGGCCGAGAAGCAAGGATGTCAGGCTCGTCATCACGACAGCGAACTAGGTGAAGATCTTTCAAAATTGTTAAGAATAATTAACTCATCGTTAATTAGGGGATAATCCCCGCTCTCCCCGTGCATGTAATTGCAGGATGTGGGAACCGTCACAACGGTTTCTCCCTGGAGCGTCGCCTCTTGGAACCGTCGTCTCCTTTGAGACGTCTGTACATGTTGTATATAAAGGATCCTACACTATCAATAAAGACTACTTGATTCACTTTACAACCCTCTCGATTGTTCTCTGTCGATCTCTCTCTCAAACACGTCATCAGCACGCTCCCGCACGGCGACTCCAGCGGCGCCCTGCCTGCGACGGCTTTGGCGCACGTCCAGGCCGCATCCTGGCGGATGTGCGTGGAGAGCCCTTCCCTGGAGGTGGCGTCCGAGGCCACGACTCTCGTCCGGCCATCCGCAACTACTTCCTTCGGTGCGCGTGCCTGAGGAAACAGGCGCACAACTCTCCCGAGAGAGATGCCACACGAGAAGAACGGGGCGAATATCACCGTCCCCGATGGAGAGCGGCAGCAAATCCGACGAACAAACTCCAAGATGGGAAGAAGAAGAAGAGAATCGGAGACTAGAGTCAAGCACCACGCAAATTGGAGTACCAACTTCATCTAATTGCTACAGAGAAACAAGGTGCTACTTTTTCCAATTTTCTTCATGGCTACACAAATTTGCTTTACCATGAACAGAATCTTGCCTTACGCTGGACGAAGGACGAAGGCATTCACGGCAAGAGACATCGCTTGGTTTCAGTCCCCGCTGGACCAAGACGCCGGCTCCAGCGGCTTCGTCTCCTGCCGCGCCGCCGGATCACACCTCCGCGTTGAGTCCTGCCGCCACCAATGGCGCTCTCCGGCGGCACGTCGCGGCAAGACATAGCGACCAGGCGGCCTCCCGCACAGCCCGAAGCGGCGGCGTCTGGGCGTCTCAAGCCCGTGACGGCGCTTTCCAGCGCCCTGCGGCGGCGACTTCCGGCACGGCAAGATCCTCCCTCTCCTTTCTCCGGCGAGCCCTCGAGGCCGCTCGAGACGGCGCTAGAAAAATCCCCATCGCGGAACCGCACAGGAGAGAGAGTAGAGGCAACCTTATCCCTTTGCCATTTTTGCATGCAGGTCCCTGTTTTTGCGAAATTTGCAAAATGGGTAAAACAGTGGTCCAGGCTAATTTTGAACAATACTAACAGTACTATTTACCACTGAAAAAAATAGCACGCTGTAACCTCGCTAATAGCACGCTTTAGCATCTTGAGAATTGTCTCGCTAAATATATCAGTGTACAACGTCTCGCTAATAGCACGCTATAGCATGATATAGCACGCTAATAGCATATTTTGAGGTCGGCGCTATTTTGCTGTAGCACGCTATTTTTTTCATTGCTATTTACTAGTATTTGCCTGTTTTAGACCCTGTTAATTACTGTATTTTCTGTTGAGTTCTAAAATTCCAGAAATATGTGTATGTTGATACTTGACATGCATTTTCTGTTGAGTTTTAAAATTCTAGAACAAGTTTTCCGCGATTGAGCTTAAGTTTTCTCGCACAACAATATAGATTTGCGATTGAGAATTATCATTTTCTCGCAAAACAATCTCATTGCGATTGAGATCAATTTTCTCTCGCAAATTATTAATTCACCTCGCTGAATTATCTTGCAACTTGATACAAGATCATCTCATTTTAATTTGAGGTCTATACAATTCAAGTTTTTCACTTGAACATCAAGTTTGCAACATCATTACTATTCATTACGATAGTAGTGTGTATCTATTGAGTACCGAGATGTATTCCAGATCTTAAGTTGATGTAATATATTTCCACGTTTACCACGTGTTGAGATTAGTTACGTTCATTTGCAATTGAGATTTCTCATCTCTTGCAAAGATAAATTCAGTACGTCTATAGTACTGTTTCTCCGTTGAGTACGATGTATTCTGGAATATTTCTATGATGTATCTATTTCCATGTTAAACACGTGTCGAGATTAATACTTCTATTTGCAATTGAGATTTTCAATTCCTTGCAAATACAAATGCAAAATTCAAAGTGATTTCGTCAAATTGATGCTTGGGATCACAAGGTAGTCATATGGATCTACTGCCTACACAGATTATCGATGACTACTGATAAAGCCTATATTTTATCATATTTGACATTATGATTGCACAACATTGTGCACTCCCATGCATTTTACTAAGTCATGACATAAGGCATCAGGAGTGAGTATCATATTATACTTCCTAGTGCTGCGAGATCTACTTCATTTTGAAGATTATCTTCAAGGTGTCATGCTTAGCAATTTGAGATTCACATTAATGGTTTCAAGATAATTTCTTGAAATATCCATTAATTTGCAACATTACCATGATGGTATTTAATTTACTGGTTGTAAATTAATTATCTCTGGTTTACCCATAGAGGTAACATATGGCAATAGAGTTTGAGGCATTCACCCTCAATGGCCACCACTGCCCTATCTGGGTCATGGACATCATGATCGCTCTTGTGTCTCGTGGGATAATGTGTGCAATTCCGGATGCACCTCTGGTCAGGATCACACCGCTAACAGAAAATGGCGTCTTATAAATCATAAGGCATTAGATTTAGATCTCAGCATCTAGTTATTCTGCATCAGCAATTCCTGGGATACAATGAACCTCAAGGGCGAAGGTTTGAATCTTACTTCAACCTTCAATCCGACATCACCAGCTGTGACGGGACCCTATGAGCACGGAGAATGTGATGGTCGAATATGCGTCAACCGACATGTTTGGAGACTATGAATAGTCTTTCAATCTCCTGAGTGGTCAATATTATTAATGTCCATTTACGATGTTGTAACAACAACACAAGTATTGTTGTCATCGTCATATATTGTATATCACAATATAGTGTATCAGCACTATGGTACAAATACATTTGTATGTCTATATATCTAACAGTGATTTTCATATTGAGAATCCTCATGTCTATATATAGATTTCTACGGGAGTCAATCCGATGAAAAATAATATGTGCTTTGTGGACATATGCACCACAAACTCTATACTCAGGGAAGTCCAATGTTTCCACTCTCATTGAGAGAAAGGAGATATTTTAAAATCGCTAGACGCGATGAGGTATTTGTTGGCTCAACTCGAGTCATATTTACTATCCCTGTGGGTACTCGGGTTTAACTCGTACCCTACTAAACTATGGAGGTATCCGTCAAAATAGTTTCCATAGCGAAACTTATGATGACAACAGAGAGAAATAACTTCTCTTTACCATACGCAACGGATATGGCAAGCACATTCTTTGTGTATCATCTGGATTGTACTACACATACGACACAACCCGTAGCACATGTTGTGTACGAAATAGTTTTCCAGAGTGTCTTGTACATGACAAACTTGCCATACTCGCCTTTGTCATCGAGACATATTGGGTTGAAACCGAAACTATCAGCAATTCTAATAGTTTATGATTATTATGATGCTAAATTCTAACAACATTTGGATTTTATGTGCACTATAAGTGACACAGGGAAGCTAATTTTAAGGCTCGCACACCTTAAAGTCTACGTTGAACCACTCAGACTCCTTGAATGCATCAAGTTGAGGTAAGTGGCTCTTCCCATCCATTGACTAGACTATTCATGTATTCCATGGTTCTAAAAGGCATATCTACATGATGGTCTTAATGTGTGCTTTATTCACACGAAACCATTGGCTCATTATCCTGACATCGATTTCAAGCAAATCGAACCGATAACATTGCAGAATTCTCCTTGAGTGCCTTCTTTATGGCCCTTGGATTGAAGTTTAGCAATTTGTCCTAATGTCTAGATTCAAAATGGTTTGGTAGAATCATATCCAAAGAGTTAAAGCGCATTGCATTATCTTTACTTTGGAATTGCAACTTACCAACTTTACGTTGGAGTCATGCAGTTTTACACGCTCATGACAGAACTGCATAATATTATTCCCCTCTATCTTTGATATGTGGATATCTACCAAGTATTTCCTATCTGCGGTAATTCGGTTGCATACCTATATCACTACCCGGCATACATCATTGGCCCCTCATCATATAGTTGGGATCTATGTGAGGAATAACTGTATTTTCGTCAATACCTCAAGCCCCTTGCACGGGGAGTTATTCAAGGCCAGTATGCTGATTCAATGAGGAACATTTCCAGGCATTAGGGGGAGATTTCAAGTACCATAAAGAATACCGGGAAATTAGTGGAATGTTCAACACATTTCTGCCTCAAATCCACGTACTCAAAGATCTAAACTATGCGTTCAGAAGATTTGCAACACATTGTAAATAACCTGCCAGATTCATTTACTGACTACAAAGGTGTCACACAATCCTGCAATAGTACGTCTGAAAGAGTGGAGGTACCAACTAAAACCACTCAACTCCCCGTTCAAAGCAACAGGGGGAGAAGTACGGCAATAGTACATCAGGATTCAGCTTCTCGCAAGGCAAGGATATCAAGGCCTGTGAATCAGTAAATGCAAGTCAACTTCACGTTGACAGACACCTGATGGGTAGTATACACCCACTGGACGGGAAACCTCCACCAACCCAGGTCATAGTGCACAAAATGACCGGGACGTCGGAATACCCGACTCAATCGCATTGGGAAATCGCGAGCAGTCACTATGGGTAACGATATTTCCATCAACTATATATTGATATATAAATTCTGGAGAAACATACAAACGGAAGTCTACAATTGTCGACATACATTTCTCAACTAGATTAAAATAATCTTTCAAGTGATTCAGATCCAAAGACCATGGCCATGGCAAAGTGTGAACAACACTCGGACTGAACTCAAGCAAAGTGTATAATCTAGGTAGAAATAATCTTGCTCAATAATGAGACGGTATTCATAAGCAATACCTACACCAGTTTTCTTCTGGAAACAGAATTGAGAACAACGAGGTGGTGAAACAAAGAGCAAGTATTGTAGCACAAGGGTTCACGCAGATACCCAACTATTCTCCAGAGGTGGAATCTCATTCCGATAACTTATATCATTGGCAGTACAAAATCATCTATCTCTGCAGTTGATAGATGTAGTGATTACATATCCATGTGGATCACTAGATTCAGAGATATATGATTGATTCCCGGTGGAATCTCAATTCTGAATCGAAATACAAAATGCAACATACATTGTGTAAATTCAGTAAGTCACCATACGACTTATTATTGTCAGTACATATTGTACAACTGACGTAGTGAGATCTTTATACACAAGGATTACTCCTACAATGATGATTATCCATGTTTGTGTGTCTGCAACGACGACACATGTAATCATCTAAATGACGGACTTTAAAATGAAGGATTTGGGTAAACCAAAACACCGCTCGTTACTACAACTTGAGCACCTTCATTCATACATTATGGTATACTATATTGTCTATATCCATAATATATTGGAGAAATTTATTGTGGACAAATTGGTTGGTACTCAACTTTCCATAATGCCATTGTATCCACCAAACACAATTGGTTGGTACTCAAAAATATCTTTAGATATCTCCAATGCATCAAAAATCTTGTCCTGGTTTTTCAGTTTCACAGAAATGTGAACACCGATATCATTGGATACATCGATCAGATCCCTACTATGTCAGATCGTAGACAAGCTTAGTGTTCCTACTAAGTGTGGTAGCCCTCTCATGAAGAGTCTTCGAAACAGACCTCGTGGCTACATTCATCAACCATTATCTCAACGATTATGTGTCTTGTGTTGCCCGGATGCAAACAGGTTACGTAATAAGCAATATTGCTATATTGCATATCTTGCAAGTTAAATCATGTGACTGATTTATTCATGAAGTCTCTACTAACTTTTCACGGAATTGGTATGTGACGGCTTCGAATTTTGCAAGAATCAGGGGGAGTATCTTCCTGAATTGTTCCTGTTCAATGCATCATATTATACTCTTTTGCCCTTCATGAGTTTACTTTACAAATTCTCATAAAGGTTTTTAATGAGGTAATATCAACACATGATCATATGCCATACTTTCTGTTTTCCCCACCGGGGTTTTTAGGAAAGTATATACGACATATTTATTGTTCTCTAAACTCTATGGATTTCTCATATTGAGTTAAAAGAGACAATAACCATTATATGTTGCATCATTTTCTCCTTATTTTTCCCACTGAATTTGAAGGAGTTTTGGCACACTATCTCCTCATATTTTTCCCACAGGGTTTTTGGAGGAGAATTTAATCAAGATAATGGATCTTAATGCAGTCAAGCGGTGATTAGGGGGAGTGTTAAGAATAATTAACTCATCGTTAATTAGGGGATAATCCCCGCTCTCCCCGTGCATGTAATTGCAGGATGTGGGAATTGCAGGATGTGGGAACCGTCACAACGGTTTCTCCCTGGAGCGTCGCCTCTTGGAACCGTCGTCTCCTTTGGAGACGTCTGTACATGTTGTATGTAAAGGATCCTACACTATCAATAAAGACTAGTACTTGATTCACTTTACAACCCTCTCGATTGTTCTCTGTCGATCTCTCTCAAACAAAAATGACAACAGACGCACGTCGACAACTTATGTAACTTCCAAGCCCGACAACAGCATTCCATAGAGATTGGTACAAGTGTTTTCCACAAAATATACCCCTAAAGCTACAGTTCTTGCAGGCAACACGCCCTACTAATTAAACCACTAGAAGTTTCACAAACCACAAAAGGCATCGATGAGGCGCTAGCAACCATCAACTCCTAGGCAAAAGGCATGGAGACCGTACGTAGTTCGAGCAAGCAAGGGATCAGCCACGCATACATACATCAGCAGTAGAACATGAACTCCTTGACACTGTCCCTGATCTTCGGGAGCTGCCTCGCAGGCGCGGACCGGGCCGTGGCAGACGACGAGCCCCCGTCGGAGAACTCGTCTTCCATGTAATAGCGCGCGCGGAAGGCTGCCAGGTGCGCGTAGTATGCTGGGGGAACTGTCACAGCAGCAAGAAAGCAAAATCAGCAGAAAATTTAGAGTAGCAACTGAAAATACATCACTACTGCCTAAGATCCTGACACCATGAACATTCCTGCAAGTGCAAGCTGATATGAAGACTTGTACACTGTGGATTAAACGCATACCTATAGATACCGAACGCGTGCACCGGGCATAGCTGCAAGCGAGAAATCATCATAAAGACAAAAGGTCAGAAAACAGGGAACACAACAGTATTATGCTTTTGCATCATTCATCAAGGAGGGAAATGGCAGAGCAGCTTACGTATAGCAAAGGTTGTAGGTCAAGGTTTGCAGGGCGTCAGCACTGAAACGGTTTTCGTCGAGAAGAACATGATAATGTGTCGGTCGGCTTGTTCCCTGTCCAAAGGAAAACATAGGAGAGACTTCAGTATCAAGTCGAGTACCATGTTATCATGAAAGACTTGCCCAATTCATTAGAAGTATCATGGGACTAAGCAGAAATGTGAGTCATGCAACATTACCTGAATACCAGCATGGCTGCAGAGGTAAAAGTCGAACTCAGTAGGATGGCAGATCTTTGTGTCAACAACAGTACCTGAGGACAAAGCACACTTGATGCTTTAATCTTGTTATTACTGGAACACACTTTGGTACGTAAAATCTACCAGGTCGTACACATATTATGCTAACTAACCAGGTAGGATATTCCCACTTCTATCCGTCAGATCCCGCGCACGATGATTTTCAGGGAATAGGCGAGTGTGATGCCGCTTTTGCACAACAACAAATGTGACTGGTGGGAGGTAACCAGCCTGTAAAGTAGCACAAGCCTGGGAGCAAGAAGAACATGGTGTAGCAAACAAATTAGAAATTACAATGTTACGGTATGAATTAATCACTAGCTGCTAGGGAATCAGGCCCGCAGAATGTTGAAACGGAAAATAAAGGACCAATGTGGCGTTATATGGAGAGGGTCAAAGGGGGTGAGAAGAACCTTGCGAATCGCATCCATTTCATAAAGCAACACTTGGCTGAACTGACCCTCACTAACACCATCTCTGCATATTAGATGATTCAGTAATCAGTATTAAGCAGAGACTAAGAAACGATTCTTGGAAAAACAAAGACTGCACGCTTTACAAACCTATAAAATATAATCCTGTGAGGCTTGCATCCAGTTGCTCTGTAGAAAGAGAGAAGCAACTCCCTGCAAAATTTCAAGAATTCAATGTTATTGTTGCAAAAAGGAAAACTAGGCAAATACTTCCGTATCTTGCATTACCTTATCATGCCACCACCAACACGTCCCTTTTGTGGATCCATTGTTTCTGTGTAAAGGTCGGCAATTATTTCTTCCCTAGGGCCTTGTGAAGAGACCAAGCATTTGTATTTTGTTACTTCTGGCCAATCCATAGATGCAACAACCTACAATGTGAGGATGTAGAAGCCTTAGTTCCAGAACTCCAAATTCTATCATGCGTTATTCATAGTATGGTGCCAAGACGGCAAACAGAAAGAGAGGATCTGTACTAGCCACACAAAGTAAAATGAAAAAATAGATAGGTAGTACGTTTCTCCTTTGAAGCACAAGTAAAAGCTTAGCAGCGTTTACAATGAATATCGCTACTTTTGTTCTCACGTATCGCTCCTTTTGTTACCGAAAATGCAAAGCTATTACAAACTTCCAATACAGATGGTACTGATAAAAAGTGTAAAAAAATAGAAACGGAAGTTGAGCGCTATTAATTAGTGCATCCGACTCTGACCGTCTCTTGTCAAATATAAGCAGACTGCAAATTAACAAACTTGACATGATGAGAGAGAGCAGAATGACATACTGCTGCAATAGATGGAGATGCATCTTCTCCAGCAGCTGGGTGGGTAACATCAGCTCCGAAAACTATCGTAGGCACGTCTGTCAGAAGGGGTATCCTCTTGTACAAAGCATCTTCAAGTACTGTATTCCGACCTCCGACCTAATCATAAAACAGCAAAGGTCTCAGCATTTCGCAGGCCTGATTGTCAAGCAGCTAGCAATTGATTCATACCTTAACATTGATCTTCAGAGAAAGATTTTCAAGGTATTGTTTCCCACCCTTCTGAACATTCTTGGGTAAGCAGCACTGAGTTATTACTCCAAGCTCGGTTTCACAGAGCCGTTTTATCTTTCCTGCATTAGATGGCAGAAACTTGGAATTAAAACTGATTTCTATTTTAAAATAGTCAGATATCAGCTCAGAGAATCAATTCATAGAGCATACCATAAGAACCACTAATATCAGGTAATATGATGATCAATAATTCAAGCTGCTTCCCTTCTAGACCTTGCTTAGTGAGCACTTCTGCAGAATGCCTATGGATATTTCTGATTGCAGACTCCACAGTGTCCTGACGGCGAGCTTGTGTGATATTCACGCATGGTTCCATGTTCATTTCCTACAACAGGAAAATTTATTCAGTCAGTATATATGCTAGCAGCAGAAGTTCATTCCAGAAGAAAAGAAGGTTACCATGCCAATGTTATTGCACATGTGAGCCAGATCGCGGCAAAACATGCCAATGTCATTTGGGTGAAGACGAGAGGCAAAAGTTAGACATGCCCAATGGTTGATAGATCCTCCATTCACCATTCTCTGGGAAAAACAACGAAATTAGTATTACTAAGACTGATGCAGAAAGCAAATGAAATAGACATAAGATATAAAAACATCGCTACAAGTACAAACAGCCAGGCAAAAAAGTATATACAGTCATTTCAATGCATTATATCATAAATATAACAATGGAAAAAATACATACAATCATAACTTACATACCAAAAAGTTTAGAGACCGACATGTTCTCCACTTACATGTTAGTGCTAAATAACATGCAAGACCAAACTGATATTGATAATACTAAACATAAACACTGAGCGTAACAATGTTGCCGAAATGAAATTATGTCACTAAAAAGGAATATGGTATAGGGTATAAATGTATAATACCTTGTTTATCATGTTCCATTGTCCCACTGAAGGATTACATACTTTTTCCCGTCCAGAGTCATGATATTTAAGCTAACAAGAGAAATATTAAAGAGGTCAAATAAATATAAAATAATGTAAGAACAGTAATGCGGTCATTTTGTTCAGAAGCAGTTACCCTTGGGGAAGGTAGTACACGAGCATCGACCAATGCAAGTTGGTTCATGACTTTCATGCCAAATTCTTTCGAATAGTCATCATTGCCATAATTATTCCTATTAACAACCTGAGAACATAAAAAAAGGGAACAGATCATATATCCTCAAATCAAATGAATACAAATATGGATATAAGAGCAATACAAAACATAAAACTGCACGCTCGTGCTATCCTACAGATACAAAGTCTGCAGTAAATGACATTAAGGGCTAAAATTCACCTCTAGAACACTGCTCTCCCGTTGAGCTGGTCTTTCACATGCCATCTTTAGTATGCTTGAAACTTGGCGTTCATTCAACTTCCGTGAATATCTTTGTCCCCCAACTATGCTGCAAACCTGAAGAAATCATATGTACACACTATTGATTTAACTACAAAAACTAAAGGCAAACTTAAAGTGTCACAAAAGAAGATCATAAGCACCTCCATAGGCAAATATAGCGGTCTGCTATCACTACCAGCTTGAAGGCATGGCCAATTGATATATTTGAGAGAGTAATTATATTGCTTCTTAAAGTACTGGACAACTGATACGCGCACACCATCTTGATCAAACCTGCAGTAGCAAATGATCATCGGAAAGTTGTAATTGAGCTAGTTTCTACCCCTGGTCACTATCAATAACCACAATTAATTTACAGTGTTATATGACTACATGAAAATTTAAAGAAAGTGCATTCAGGAAACAGCGTATAAAAGTGAATAGATACATTAATTCCTTCAATGGAGCTGAGGATAAGCTAGTGATCTTGTAGCGTATGGTTTTATCAGTCCGATGAGTGGCTTCAACCCGGATACCTCTAAGGGCTTTCTTCAACTATAAAGCAGAAAAGAAAAAAAAATGCAACAGTTAGATTGGTAGACATAAAAAAAAGGTGAGAAAAATAAGATATCACCATTCATACCTTAATACGATCCTGATCAATCAAGGGCCTTGAAGCATCTCGGATATTCAGATATTCGACTGCAAAGTCCATCACTGCTTGGGCCTTGTAAAATGCTGTTGCGGAAATATCTGAGAATAAAATCGAATGAGAAATATTAGTGACAGGATTTTTTAAGGGACTACAAAATTAAGAAACACTTTCATGACACTAGGAACAGTTTAGGTACAGCCGTACCGATATTTAGTGACAAACCCATCTGTGTGGGGCGAAGGCTTTGGTAATAACCCCTCCAGCATTCAACACCGTTGCCAATTGCGCCACCATGTTCAAATGACTGAGAGAAGAATGATCTAGAGATCGATACATACCTGTTCCAATTTAAAGAAGATGCAAACAAAATATTGAATTACAAATATAAGGAATGAAAATAGGGGAACTTAAACAATGAAAAATTTCTACTCCACATCAAGGAAGTATCAATGCGATACTTCCTTTACTACTCCACATCAAGGAAGTATCAAATATGAGAAATTACTTTGTTGTGGGACACTCCCTTAAGGCGATGTCGAGAGCTTGGATAGTGTCTTGTGGCACATCCCTGCTTCTACCAGCCAAAAACTGCCGAAGGCTGTACATATCCAGATTTGAAGCAAGCTTGACGGTCACCTTGTATTCCTCCTCGCTAAAATACAGGAATGAGTACAATGTAAAAACCATTACAAGAACAAGCAGGTTTTGATGACAAAAAGGAAGACTGGAATGTTTTTGTCCTACCGTTTATTCCCTTTCGCGGCATTGGCAAGTTTGACGACAAATACTTTGTTCTTGAATGGCAGTGCACCAGCGGTATATAGGCTCTTTCTTCCATCATAAACAGGCAGCCTACCGTCCAAGTGTTCCTTGTACAATTTAACTAGTTCGTTGATTATTGATCTGTTCCATCCGCGAGACCTCGTTTCCGGATCAATTGCCACCTGCGCAACAGGAAGATGCATGGTTATCATACTGAGAATTAACAATTAACCATGATCATGTGCTTGCAGAAATCAAATTATTCACCCACTTTTGAAGGTGAAAATTAACCATGATCGATCATGTGCTTGCAGAAATCAAATTATTCACCCACTTTTGAAGGTGAAAATTAACCATGATCGATCATGTGCTTGCAGAAATCAAATTATTCACCCACTTTTGAAGGTGAAAATTAACCATGATCGATCATGTGCTTGCAGAAATCAAATTATTCACCCACTTTTGAAGGTGAAAATTAACCATGCTCATGTGCTTGCAGAAATCAAATTATTCACCCACTTTTGAAGGTCAAAATTAACCATGATGATGTGCCTGCAGAAATCAAATTATTCACCTACTTTTGAAGGTGAAAATTAACCATGCTCATGTGCTTGCAGAAATCAAATTATTAACCCACTTTTGAAGGCGAAACCTTAAAATTTGCATGAAACTTGTTACCATAAGTTGCCTGATTTTGGTATCTGTTTGTCTCTTTACTAACATTTGTATTAGCTTCGACATAAACATGTGATTGGTTCTATTTTGATCCAAATCCACTTGATGGTTCAAAATACAGCTTACAACGAATTCAATTCACAAGATCCATGCATGAATGAACATTTACCAACATCACCGAACGGGTTCGAGCATACGTACATCGTAATGGTAGATCTCCTTGTCGGCGACCTGCACAAGGAAATGGTTGGCGCGGACGCGGCACCTCCTCCCGATGGTCCCGAACCCCGGCCGCGCCGGGAACTTCTCCGCCTTGCTCGACACCGGTGGCAGATTGGCCGGCGCCGCCGGCACCCGAGGCTCCATGGCGACCCTCCGCTGCTCCTCCGCTGCAGCCGGGGCCGAGGAGGACGACGACGGCCGCTCGCCTGCGGCCTTAGCTAGCACCATCTTCCGCTCCACCTCGGCACCCAGCACCTCCACCGTCGCCGTCGGGGCCGCCACTGGCTGGCCGGCTCCGCCAGGTCCAGTGCCACCGTAACGCGGGTCGTGCTCCCCCACCGCGGCGACGCCACCTCGGCCTCTCGCCGCGTCGTCGCGATGGCCACCGCGCTCGCCGCCTCGGCCCCTCCCTCGGCCGTCCCCGCCGCGTCCTCCATGTGGCTCCTGATCTCCGGAGCGACCGCGCGGCGCGTGGCCATGTCCTCCGCGGCCGCGCTCGCCCCCGGCCTCCTCTCCTCGGCCCCTCCCTCGGCCGCCGCCATCGCCCCGACCGCGGCCACCCTCCTGCGCTCCGGACGACTCGTCGCCGCGGCCGTGGCCGCCGCGCCGGCCGCCTCCGCCTCGCGAAGACATGGACAAGCTAGGAGCAAACCCTACCCAAGGAGTTGGCAGAAGAGAACGTACGAAGCTCAAGCGGCTTGGACGACGACGCTATATAGAATAGAAAAGACGGGCTCGGAGATGTATCGGGGAAAGAGAAACGGCGGTGACATGTGGAGCCCGCGTGTCAGGGAGCCGGAGCGGCGCGACCGGGGTCTCATCGCATTCTCCTCCCCTTGCGCGCTCGCGGAACGAGGAGATCTTTCGAGCCGCCGCGCACGCAACCGGCCGGCCGGGGGCACGTTCTCGCACCGCCGTCACGTCTAATCGCCATTAAGGGCACGCTGCTGCAGCGGATGAAGAATTATCGGGGCGCGGGGCGGCCTAGCAAAGCATGCAGCCCACGTCGCCCATCCTAGCCAAATCGTGCTACTAGTAGGAGTACTTGTCTAGGAGAGCGAGTCCATGGAGAAAACCCTCGGTTATTGACGTGGCAGTGCACATGTCCGCAAGTGCGTACAGACCCTCGCCGTGGGTTTTTATCTCGACTTCGCCGTTTGGAGCGAACGCATCCGTCGTCCTTCGATCCGGCATACTTTATCTTGATGCCAAGATCCGTTCGATCCAAAGGCCGAACGGGCGAACGCCTCCACCCGCCACTTCCTCTCCCCTCACTCCACGATGCGGTCGCCACACACACACACACACACACACACCTCCATCATTTCCTCTCTCTGGGATCCCCAATTAGCTCGATCCTGGCCGACTTTCTCCGCCGAGCTGCGGTGGCCGACGCGTGATGGCGAGGAGTACGGCGGCGAGCTCAAGGGCAGTGGGATGATGCTACGGCGGTCGGCGCGCAACACGCCCAGCAGAGCTGTTCAGGAGCCCTCCTCGCATCGTGGGAGCGTGTGCGGCACATGCTCCCCGCACCACCCGGCGGGTGACGAGGCCTCCTCTCTCTTGACCAGATCCACTGCGACGCCCGCGTCTACGCGGAGGAGATCAGCTGCCGTCCTGGTCACTTACTTTAGAGGAGCAAATATATGGAGTTAAGAGATATTTTGTCATTTGCTCGTCTAAATTACAAGAGATCAATTAGAGATACCCTTAGTGAGCGACTGAGATGCAGTGGCATGCCATGGCCATATTCACTTAGAGCATCTACAGCCGCGACGGACAAATCTGGCCTCTCAAATGCCTGAGAACGTCCTTGGGCACGTCCGCGGACATTGGCCGATCACATCTCAAATATTTGATTCTACAACCAGACACCTCAAATTCATATTTTTACATGCAACAACGTGAAACCTAATCTAACTGGAGCTCGCCCAGTTCTGTCGTGGCCATGTCCGGCACCAGGCTGCGCTTCCCAGAGTGTTGGTCTGGTCGCCGACAAGGTAGAGTAGGCATGGGACACGAGCCGGCTCACGGGACTCAAGGCGTCGTCGTCTCCCATGCCCTACTCACTAGTAGAAAACAGGGCTTTGGTTGAGGCCTGGGTAAGGGCATTAATCCCAGGTTCACTCACGAACCGGGACCAAATGGTGCATCAGTCCCGGTTCTTGAGGCCAGGGCACACTAGTAGAAAAACGGCCATTTGTCCCGGTTCGTAAGGCCCATTATTCCCGGTTTTTGAACGGGACTAAAGGGTCGTTACTAAAGCCCTAGGCCTTTAGTCCCGGTTCTTACACGAACCGGGACAGATGGGCCTCCATGTGGCCGGTGCGGCGAGCCCAGGCAGGAGGGCCTTTGGTCCCGGTTGGTGGCACCAACCGGGACCAATAGGCATCCACACGTCAGCAGCTGGCAGGAGCTGAGGTTTTTGTTTTTTTCTGAAAGGGGGTGGTTTAGGGGGTAATTTAGGGTGTGTTAGCTAGCTAACAGAGAGAAGTGTCCTCTCTTATCTCCGTGCTTGGTTTACCAACGCCACTGCTATGCCTAAACATGGCTTAGATTAAAGTAAAGGCAACATGTGGTGCATGTCGAAAGTAATACTAATCCTAACTTGATCAAGTTTGGATTAGTACTATACTTTCGACATGCACCACATGCATGTTGCCTTCACTTCAATCCAATCCATATTCATTTCACCCACTGATATATAATAACTCTTCATGCTCGCATCATGCATCATCATAATAATAAGTCCTACTAATCATCATCATACAACTTCTACTCGTTACTAATAACAAGTCATACGATCATCATCCTCATAGTCATCGAACCAACCCTACTTAATTGTTCTTAGCACATGATCATCAGTATTAGGTAGGACCTAAATACCCTCTTTAAGGTAAAATAGGATAAAACAATATAGACCCTGACTCTCCATTATGGAGAATGGAGATCATCATGTCTCCAATTCTTGCGCTTCGCTTCCTTTTGCTTCCAAGAACCTCCTTACGACTGTCCATACATTTTTTCCATTCTTTGATTTTCATGTCTCCATTTCTTTTAGAAATCCGGTATGGACAGTTGAGGTTCGTAGGATGACCTGGCTGTATGTTCAAAACATCAAGGATACCATTCTGATACATCAAATGAGGCACACAATCCTCTGGAATTATCTGTTGAAAAACATAGTAATAACTTCATAGTTAGCAATGATGTACTAGTTTTAGAAGTATGCAAAAGATGCACGGATGTCGTAATAGTAAAAATCTTATCAAGGTATCTCCATAGTAGTTACTGTAGTTCAACACGTGCACTAGTGGCACGTATTGACCATAATGTTGAGGAGTTTGATTGTAGATATTGTAATTCTCAAGATCAGTACAAAGTGCGATCAGATGATTTTTCTCCTGATAAGTTAATTCGGAGCCTTCGGTGTAGTAGGTTTTGTCTACCATCTTCCGCACATTCTTTGAAGAATGAAAATAAGTTGTCAATGGAAATAAGCTGTCAACTATTTTCAAATGAACAATATAAATTAGCTAATAACTATGTTTGAGAAACTCACATAGCGGTAGAATTGGAGGCGTATCAACAAGGACCCAAATGTCCATATTGTCTTGCTCGATTTCAGATCACCAAGATCCATGGTGACAAGCATATCCTCATGAAAACCATACATCTTGCAAAGTGCTTCCCCTTTTTTGCAACCAAAATGGGTTACGCTCTCAGGATTGTACAACTTTACTTCAAAATCCACACCATGATGGGTCCTTAGATGAATTTTCTTTGTTTCAAAACTTTCATGGTCTTCAAAACCCATCCTCTCCAAGACATAGCGTCTTGCATGGCATGGGATAAGCTAGTCGAATTATAAAAGATGAAAATTACACGTTGAAATAGTTGAAGTCGTGCTTAATTACGAAAAAAACACTTGTCGTCGTTGCGTACCGTTTCAACATCAAAGGTCTCCTCCAGCTTAATGCTAAAGCGTCGATCTTCGTCCAGGTGAGGCCCGTCGCACAGACCTCGGTCGTCGTGGCACCAGTCGCACTCCCCCGGGAGACTTTTGTCGTCCGAGTACGACATTTCCTATGTTCATAATTAAATATTAAAGTTGTACAATTAAATATATGTAGTAAAAAATCTAAATTAGATCATTATTATTCATCACGGGCTGACTATCGGTCTGTCAAGTCTTTTCTTGAAAACTCTCAGCTCACGTGGTGTACATATTCGACCGTCGGTGATGGTAGCTCCTCCTTTCATTCCCGAGTGCATTACACCAAGTTGTCTAGCACACGGGAATGAAGGAGAAGCTACCCCACGACAACAGTCGGGATTCTTCGTCCTCTCATATATATATGGTGGAGACTCTCCCTCACTGATTCCTCTCTAACATTTGCGACCGTCGGTGATGGTAGCTCCTCCTTTCGTTCCTGAGTGCATTACACCAAATTGTCTAGCACACGGGAACGAAGGAGAAGCTACCCCCACGACAACAGTCGGGATTCTTCGTCCTCTCATATATGGTGGAGACTCGACAGACTTAAAGTAAACCCGAAATATCGTTTAATTATCTTTCTAAAAAAGGACATATCGAGCGCGTGAAATTTACCGAAACGGAAATATACATGTTTTTATCTACATCATATGAGCATTCAAACTTGATGGCCATTACATTTCAATGGTTCAAGATATGAGCAAAAACATTTCAAAATATCTTATAGGACTCATATTGACATGCATGGAGATTTGGCTAGTCTCACCTCGAGGTCGGAGGGGGGGTCGGTGACGGGGACAACGACGGGGATGATGGAGGGGGCTCCTAGATTTCTGCAAAAACAAAAACCCTATAAGCTATCAACTAATCAAATGCATACGCCTTGCATAGTGCTCTCCAATTTTAGCATTCAAAGTAGGAGTAGTTTTCCAATTTGAGCATAATAAGCAAAACCAAATCGTAAAATAAAGTAGTATTCAAATTAACATGCATTCAATTATAAGCAAAACTACATCATCTCTTGCGTCCGTACATCGTCGAATATTATCACTAATACACCTCGAATACTATCATACATATAGCATCGCTAATACAGCTAGAACCGTAGCGCCCGACGGGTATCGGCGCGGGCGGTGGACACCCAAAGAGAAGGAACCATCACAGGATCATAGCTCCAGTGAGATCCCTGAAGAACCTGCCAGGTATTGTCGAACCTGCCCTCCAAAGCAACCATGTAGCGACGGACGTGCTCGTCCTCCTCGCTGACACGGTGACGTACCACCTCCGCGGTGTCCGGAAGCCTCGGCACCGTCACTGGCCCACGCGACCGCCACCAAACAAGGATCGGGTCAACGATGGGCTGACTCCTCACCAACATACGCCCCCCGGAAGGTAGCACCTCCCAATACCAGCCCGGCGGAGCCCAGTCCCGGACATGGCCCCTCTGATCAAGCCGGCCTCCTCCGCCGAGTCGACCACGAGGATGCGGGATAGGCATCGTCGACGTCGATGCGGGAATAATTGCTTGAACTAAAAAAATAAACTAGTTCTATTAATTTTCTTGCTAAAAATAAACTACTTCTATAGTAAAATAAAGTAGTTTTATTAAATCAACTAGTTCAACTACTAAGCACTTACTATAAATAAAATAAAGTAGTACTTACTAAAAATAAACTACTTCTATAGTAAAAATAAAGTAGTTTTATTAAATCAACTAGTTCAACTACTAAGCACTTACTATAAATAAAATAAAGTAGTACTTACTAAAAATAAACTACTTCTATAGTAAAATAAAGTAGTTTTATTAAATCAACTAGTTCGACTAGTAAGCACTTACTCTAAATAAAATAAAGTAGTACTTACTAAAAACAAACTACTTTTATAGTAAAATAAAGTAGTTTTATTAAATCAACTATCCTAAAATGCACTAACAGTAAAACTAATAACCTAAAATGCACTAAATAAACTAACCTTAAATATAACTTTTGCAACACATTTTTTTCTTCTAAATATGCACACACATATATATATATGAACATATATATACATAAATTGACAAAAAAAATTATATGAACAAAAAAAATCATACATCAATGCATACATATCCATGGATCATACATACATCTGCATATATATACATATACATACAACATCCATATATACATACATCAATGAATTACAAAAAAGTGTACGAAAAAAAACCAGAGAGCAGACCGGGGCGGCGGTGCGCGGCAAAGCAGAGCAGGCCAGGGCGGTGGCAGCGGCGCGCGGCAAGCAGAGCAGGCAGGGGTGGTGGCGCGGGGGAAGGGAGGGGGCTCACTGGGCGGCGACGACGAGGCGCGGCACAGGGCGGCGACGGCGAGGTAGGGCAGAGGGCGGCCACGTCGGGGCAGGGTGGCAGGGGGCGGCGACGCCGTCGGGGCGGCGCGGTACGGCGTCGGAGGGGCGCGGAACGGCGTGCGGCGATGACGGTGATACGTCCATTTTGCATCATGCTTTTATATCGTTATTTATTGCATTATGGGTATTATTACACATTATGTCACAATACTTATGCCTATTCTCTCTTATTTTACAAGGTTTACATGAAGAGGGAGAATGCCGGCAACTGGGATTCTGGGCTGGAAAAGGAGCAAATATTAGAGACCTATTCTGCACAGCTCCAAAAATCCTGAAACTTCAGGGAAGTCATTTTTGGAATTAATAAAAAATACTGAGCAAAGAAACTACCAGAGGGGGCCACACCCTGGCCACGAGGGTGGGAGGCGCGCCCTACCCCCCTTGGGCGCGCCCCTGCCTCGTGGGCCCCCTGGCAGGCCTCCGGTGCCCATCTTCTGCTATATGAAGTCTTTCGTCCGAGAAAAAATCATAAGCAAGCTTTCGGGAAGAAACTCCGCCGCCACGAGGCGGAACCTTGGCGGAACCAATCTAGAGCTCCGGCAGAGCTGTTCTGCCGGGGAAACTTCCCTCCGGGAGGGGGAAATCATCGCCATCGTCATCACCAACGATCCTCTCATCGGGAGGGGCCCAATCTTCATCAACATCTTCACCAGCACCATCTCCTCTCAAACCCTAGTTCATCTCTTGTACCCAATCTTTGTTTCAAAACCTCATATTGGTACCTGTAGGTTGCTAGTAGTGTTGATTACTCCTTGTAGTTGATGCTAATTGGGTTACTTGGTGGAAGATCATATGTTCAGATCCATTATGCATATTAATACCCCTCTGATTATGAACATGAATATGCTTTGTGAGTAGTTACGTTTATTCCTAAGGACATGGGAGAAGTCTTGCTATAAGTAGTCATGTGAATTTGGTATTTGTTCGATATTTTGATGAGATGTATGTTGTCTTTCCTCTAGTGGTGTTATGTGAACGTCGACTACATGACACTTAACCATTGTTTGGGCCTAGAGGAAGGCATTGGGAAGTAATAAGTAGATGATGGGTTGCTAGAGTGACAGAAGCTTATGTTGGAAATATGCCCTAGAGGCAATAATAAATGGTTATTATTATATTTCTTTGTTCATGGTAATTGTCTATTATTCATGCTATAATTGTATTGTCCGGAAAGCGTAATACATGTGTGAATACATAGACCACAATGTGTCCCTAGTAAGCGTCTAGTTGACTAGCTCGTTGATCAACAGATAGTCATGGTTTCCTGACTATGGACATTGGATGTCGTTGATAACGGGATCACATCATTAGGAGAATGATGTGATGGACAAGACCCAATCCTAAGCATAGCATAAAAGATCGTGTAGTTTCGTTTGCTAGAGCTTTTCCAATGTCAAGTATCTTTTCCTTAGACCATCAGATCGTGCAACTCCCGGATACCGTAGGAGTGCTTTGGGTGTGCCAAACGTCACAACGTAACTGGGTGACTATAAAGGTACACTACGGGTATCTCCGAAAGTGTCTGTTGGGTTGGCACGGATCGAGACTGGGATTTGTCACTCCGTGTGACGGAGAGGTATCTCTGGGCCCACTCGGTAATGCATCATCATAATGAGCTCAATGTGACTAAGGCGTTAGTCATGGGATCATGCATTGCGTTACGAGTAAAGAGACTTGCCGGTAACGAGATTGAACAAGGTATTGGGATACCGACGATCGAATCTCGGGCAAGTAACATACCGATTGACAAAGGGAATTGTATACGGGATTGATTGAATCCTCGACATCGTGGTTCATCCGATGAGATCATCGTGGAACATGTGGGAGCCAACATGGGTATCCAGATCCCGCTGTTGGTTATTGACCGGAGAGGCGTCTCGGTCATGTCTGCATGTCTCCCGAACCCGTAGGGTCTACACACTTAAGGTTCGGTGACGCTAGGGTTGTAGAGATATGTGTATGCGGAAACCCGAAAGTTGTTCGGAGTCCCGGATGAGATCCCGGACGTCACGAGGAGTTCCGGAATGGTCCGGAGGTGAAGAATTATATATAGGAAGTCAAGTTTCGGCCACCGGGAAAGTTTCGGGGGTTATCGGTATTGTACCGGGACCACCGGAAGGGTCCCGGGGGTCCACCGGGTGGGGCCACCTATCCCGGAGGGTCCCGTGGGCTGAAGTGGGAAGGGAACCAGCCCCTAGTGGGCTGGGCGCCCCCCATGGGCCTCCCCCCTGCGCCTAGGGTTGGAAACCCTAGGGTGGGGGGGCGCCCCACTTGCCTTGGGGGGCAAGGCACCCCCCTTGGCCGCCGCCCCCCCTCTAGATGGGTTGTGGCCGGCGCCCCCCCTCCCAGGGGGCCTATATAAAGGGGGGAGGGCAGCAATATTACAGCCTTGGGCGCCTCCCTCCTCCCCTGCTACACCTCTCTCTCTCTCGTAGAAGCTCGGCGAAGCCCTGCCGGCATCCCGCTACATCCACCACCACGCCGTCGTGCTGCTGGATCTCCATCAACCTCTCCTTCCCCCTTGCTGGATCAAGAAGGAGGAGACGTCGCTGCACCGTACGTGTGTTGAACGCGGAGGTGCCGTCCGTTCGGCACTCGGTCATCGGTGATTTGAATCACGGCGAGTACGACTCCGTCATCCACGTTCATTGGAACGCTTCCGCTCGCGATCTACAAGGGTATGTAGATGCACTCCTTTCCCCTCGTTGCTAGTATACTCCATAGATGCATCTTGGTGAGCGTAGGAAAATTTTAAAATTATGCTACGATTCCCAACAGCTTAAACCCTAGTTTATGCGTTGCTTCGTAAGGGGCTAATTTGGATCCATATGTTTCATGCTATGGTTAGATTTACCTTAATACTTCTTTTGTAGTTGCGGATGCTTGCATTAGGAGTTAATCATAAGTGGGATGCTTGTCCAAGTAAGGACAACACCCAAGCACCGGTCCACCCACATATCAAATTATCAAAGTAACGAACGCGAATCATATGAGCGTGATGAAAACTAGCTTGACGATAGTTCCCATGTGTCCTCGGGAGCGCTTTTCTCTATATAAGAGTTTGTCCAGGCTTGTCATTTGCTACAAAAAGGATTGGGCCATCTTGCTGCACCCTATTTACTTTCATTACTTGTTACTTGTTGCCAATTACCTTATCACAAAACTATCTGTTACCGATAATTTCAGTGCTTGCAGAGAATACCTTGCTGAAAACCGCTTATCATTTCCTTCCGCTCCTCGTTGGGTTCGACACTCTTACTTATTGAAAGGACTACGATAGATCCCCTATACTTGTGGGTCATCAAGACTCTTTTCTGGCGCCATTGCCGGGGAGTGAAGCGCCTTTGGTAAGTGGAATTTGGTAAGGAAAGATTTATATAGTGTGCTAAAATTTACTGTCACTTGCTACTATGGAAAGTAATCCTTTGAGGGGCTTGTTCGGGGCATCTTCACCCCGACCGGTAGAGCAAATATTTGCTTGATACGTCTCCAACGTATCTATAATTTATGAAGTATTCATGCTATTATATTATCCATCTTGGATGTTTAATGGGCTTTACTATGCACTTTTATATTATTTTTGGGACTAACCTATTAACCCAGAGCCCAGTGCCAGTTTCTGTTTTTCCATTGTTTCAGTGTTTCGCAGAAAAGGAATATCAAACGGAGTCCAAACAGAATGAAACCTTCGGGAGAGTTATTTTTGGAACAGAAGCAATCCAGAAGACTTGGAGTATACGTAAGGGAAGCAACGAGGAAGGCACGGGGCAGGGGGCGCGCCCCCTCCTGGGCACGCCCTCCACCCTCGTGGGCCCCTCGTGGCTACCCTGACCGACTTCTTTCGCCTATATATATCCATATACCCTAAAACCATCGGGGAACATAATAGATCGGGAGTTCCGCCGCCGCAAGCCTCTGTAGCCACCAAAAACCAATCGGGACCCTGTTCCGGCACCCTGTCGGAGGGGGGATCCCTCACCAGTGGCCATCTTCATCATCCCGACGCTCTCCTTGACGAGGAGGGAGTAGTTCACCCTCGGGGCTGAGGGTATGTACCAGTAGCTATGTGTTTGATCTCTCTCTCTCTCTCTCTCGTGTTCTTGAGGTGGTACGATCTTGATGTATCGCGAGCTTTGCTATTATAGTTGGATCTTATGATGTTTCTCCCCTCTACTCTCTTTTAATGGATTGAGTTTTCCCTTCGAAGTTATCTTATCGGATTGAGTCTTTAAGGATTTGAGAACACTTGATGTATGTCTTGCCATGCTTATCTGTGGTGACAATGGGATATCACGTGGTCCACTTGATGTATGTTTTGGTGATCAACTTGCGGGTTCCGCCCATGAACCTATGCATAGGGGTTGGCACACGTTTTCGTCTTGACTCTCCAGTAGAAACTTTGGGGCACTCTTTGAAGTTCTTTGTGTTGGTTGAATAGATGAATCTGAGATTGTGTGATGCATATCGTATAATCATACCCATGGATACTTGAGGTGACATTGGAGTATCTAGGTGACATTAGGGTTTTGGTTGATTTGTGTCTTAAGGTGTTATTCTAGTACGAACTCTATGATAGATTGAACGGAAAGAATAGCTTCATGTTATTTTACTACGAACTCTTGAATAGATCGATCAGAAAGGATAACTTTGAGGTGGTTTCGTACCCTACCATAATCTCTTCGTTTGTTCTCCGCTATTAGTGACTTTGGAGTGACTCATTGTTGCATGTTGAGGGATAGTTATATGATCCAATTATGTTATTATTGTTGAGAGAACTTGCACTAGTGAAAGTATGAACCCTAGGCCTTGTTTCCTAGCATTGCAATACCGTTTACGCTCACTTTTATCATTAGTTACCTTGCTGTTTTTATATTTTCAGTTTACAAAAACCTATATCTACCATCCATATTGCACTTGTATCACCATCTCTTCGCCGAACTAGTGCACCTATACAATTTACCATTGTATTGGGTGTGTTGGGGACACAAGAGACTCTTTGTTATTTGGTTGCAGGGTTGCTTGAGAGAGACCATCTTCATCCTACACCTCCCACGGATTGATAAACCTTAGGTCATCCACTTGAGGGAAATTTGCTACTGTCCTACAAACCTCTGCACTTGGAGGCCCAACAACATCTACAAGAAGAAGGTTGCGTAGTAGACACCATTGCTCCTCAACCTACTGAACCTATTGAAAATGTCTACTTTGAAATTCCTTCGGGTATGATAGAGAAACTGCTGGCTAATCCTTTTACAGGAGATGGAACATTGCATCCCGATTTACACTTAATCTATATGGATGAAGTTTGTGGATTATTTAGGCTTGCAGGTATGCCCGATGATGTTATCAAGAAGAAGATCTCCCTTTATCTTTGAAGGGGGATGCATTGACATGGTATAGGCTATGTGATGATATGGGATCATGGAACTACAAACGATTGAAATTGGAATTTCATCAGAAGTTATCCTATGCACCTTGTTTATCGTGATCGTAATTACATATATAATTTTTGGCCTCGCGAAGGAGAAAGCATCACTCAAGCTTGGGGGAGGCTTAAGTCAATGTTATATTCATGCCCCAATCATGAGCTCTCAAGAGAAATGATTATTCAGAATTTTTATGCTCGGCTTTCTCGTAATAATCAATCCATGCTCGATACTTCTTGTACTGGCTCTTTTATGATGAAGACTATTGAACTCAAATGGGATTTATTGGAAAGAATTAAACGCAACTCTGAAGATTGGGACCTCGACGAAGGTAAAGAGTCAGGTATAACACCTAAGTTCGATTGTGTTAAATCTTTTATGGATACCGATGCTTTCCGTGAATTTAGCACTAAATATGGACTTGACTCTGAGATAGTAGCTTCTTTCTGTGAATCATTTGCTACTCATGTTGATCTCCCTAAGGAGAAGTGGCTTACATATAATCCTCCCATTGAAGTAAAGGTAGTTGCACCTATTAAAGTTGAAGAAAAGACTATCACTTATGATGATCCTGTTGTTCCTACTGGTTATGTTGAGAAACCACCTTTCCCTGTTAGAATAAAGGATCATGCTAAAGCTTCAAATGTTGTCAACAAAAGTAATATTAGGACACACAAACCCCCTGAGCAAATTAAAGTTGAACCTAATATTGCTATGGTTAAAGATCTCTTGGCTGATAATATTGATGGGCATGTTATTTATTTCTGTGAGGAAACTGCTAGAATTGCTAAGCCTGGTGCTAAAGATAAACATAGACCTGTTGTAGGCATGCCTGTTATTTCTGTTAAAATAGGAGATCATTGTTATCATGGCTTATGTGATATGGGTGCTAGTGCTAGTGCAATACCTCATTCCTTATACAAAGAAATTATGCATGATATTGCACCTGCTGAGATAGAAGAAATTGATGCCACAATTAAGTTTGCCAATGGAGATACTATATCACCGATTGGGATTGTTAGATATGTTGAAGTCTTGTGTGGGAAGGTTAAATATCCTGCTGATTTTCTTGTTCTTGGTTCCCCACAAGATAGCTTTTGTCCCATTATATTTGGTAGAACCTTCTTGAATACTGTCAATGCTAGGATAGACTGCGAAAAGGATGTTGTTACTATTGGTTTGGGTGATATGTCTCAAGAGTTTAATTTTTCTAAATTTCGTAGACAACCCCGTGATGAGGAATTGCCTAGTAAGGATGAAATTATTGGTCTTGATTCTATTGCTGTGCCTCCTAATGATCCTTTAGAACAATATTTGCTTGACCATGAAAATGACATGTTTATGAATGAAAGAAGGGAAATAGATGAAGTATTCTTTAAACAGGACCCATTCTGAAACACAATTTGCCTGTTGAAATCCTAGGGGATCCTCCTCCACCCAATGGTGATCCCGTGTTTGAGCTTAAACCATTACCTGACACTCTTAAATATGCTTATCTTGATGAAAAGAAGATATATCCTGTTATTATTAGTGCTAACCTTTCAGAGAAAGAGGAAGAGAAATTATTGAAAACTCTGAAGAAGCACCGTGCTGCTATAGGATATACTCTTGATGATCTTAAGGGCATTAGTCCCACTCTATGTCAACACAAAATATATTTGGAGAAAGACGCCAAACCAGTTATTGATCACCAACGACGGCTAAATCCTAAGATGAAGGAAGTGGTAAGAAAGGAAATATTAAAGCTCCTTGAGGCAGGTATAATTTATCCCATTGCTGATAGTCAGTGGGTAAGTCCTGTCCATTGTGTCCCTAAGAAGGGAGGTATTACTGTCGTTCCTAATGATAAAGATGAATTAATCCCACAAAGAATTATTACAGGTTATAGGATGGTAATTGATTTCTGTAAATTAAATAAAGCTACTAAAAAGATCATTACCCTTTGCCATTCATTGATCAAATGCTAGAAAGATTGTCCAAACATACACATTTTTGCTTTCTAGATGGTTACTCTGGTTTCTCTCAAATACCCGTGTCAGCTGAGGATCAAGAAAAGACTACTTTTACTTGCCCTTTCGGTACTTTTGCTTACAGACGTATGCCTTTTGGTTTATGTAATGCACTTGCTACTTTTCAAAGATGCATGATGGCTATATTCTCTGACTTCTGTGAAAAGATTTGTGAGGTTTTCATGGATGATTTCTCCGTTTATGGATCCTCTTTTGATGAATTCTTGAGCAACCTTGATCGAGTTTTGCAGAGATGCGAAGAAACTAATCTTGTCTTGAATTGGGAGAAATGCCACTTTATGGTTAATGAAGGTATTGTCTTGGGGCATAAAATTTCTGAAAGAGGTATTGAAGTTGATAAAGCTAAAGTTGATGCTATTGAAAAGATGCCATGTCCCAAGGACATCAAAGGTATAAGAAGTTTCCTTGGTCATGCCGGTTTTTATAGGAGGTTAATTAAGGACTTTTCAAAAATTTCTCGTCCTCTTACTAATCTATTACAAAAAGATATACCCTTTGTCTTTGATGATGATTGTGTAGAAGCATTTGATATACTTAAGAAAGCGTTGATTTCTGCACCTATTGTTCAACCACCTGATTGGAATTTACCGTTCGAAATTATGTGTGATGCTAGTGATTATGCTGTAGGTGCTGTTCTAGGACAAAGAGTTGATAAGAAATTAAATGTTATTCAATATGCTAGTAAAACTCTAGACAGTGCCCAGAGAAATTATGCTACTACTAAAAAAGAATTCTTAGCAGTTGTATTTGCTTGTGATAAGTTCAGACCCTATATTGTTGATTCTAAAGTAACTATTCACACTGATCATGCTGCTATTAAATATCTTATGGAAAGAAAGATGCTAAACCTAGACTTATTAGATGGGTTCTCTTGCTACAAGAATTTGATTTGCATATTATTGATAGAAAGGGAGCTGAGAACCCCATTGCAGACAATTTGTCTAGGTTAGAGAATGTTCTTGATGACCCACTACCTATTGATGATAGCTTTCCTAATGAACAATTAGCTGTCATAAATGCTTCTCGTACTGCTCCATGGTATGCTAATTACATTGTTGCTAAATTTATACCACCTAGTTTCACATACCAGCAAAAGAAAAAGTTTTTCTATGATTTAAGACATTACTTCTGGGATGACCCACATCTTTATAAAGAGGGAGTAGATGGTGTTATTAGACATTGTATACCTGAGCATGAACAGGAACAGATCCTACGCAAGTGTCACTCCGAGGCTTATGGAGGACACCACGCTGGAGATAGAACTGCACATAAGGTATTGCAATCCGGTTTATATTGGCCTACTCGCTTCAAGGATTTCCGTAAGTTTGCCTTATCTTGTGACGAGTGTCAAAGAATTGGTAATATTAGTAGACGTCAGGAAACGCCTATGAATTATTCACTTGTTATTGAACCATTTGATGTTTGGGGCTTCGATTATATGGGACCTTTTCCTTCCTCTAATGGGTATACACATATTTTAGTTGCTGTTGATTACGTTACTAAGTGGGTAGAAGCTATTCCAACTAGTAGTGTTGATCATAACACCTCTATTAAGATGCTTAAAGAAATTATTTTTCCGAGGTTTGGCGTCCCTAGATATTTAATGACTGATGGTGGTTCACATTTTATTCATGGTGCTTTTCATAAAATGCTTGCTAAGTATGATGTTAATCATAGGATTGCATCTCCTTATCATCCACAGTCTAGTGGTCAAGTAGAATTGAGCAATAGAGAGCTCAAATTAATTTTGCAAAAGACTGTTAATAGATCTAGAAAGAATTGGTCCAAGAAACTTGATGATGCATTATGGGCCTATAGAACTGCATATAAAGATCCTATGGGTATGTCTCCATATAAAATGGTTTATGGAAAGGCATGTCACTTACCTCTCGAACTAGAACATAAGGCATATTGGGCCATTAAAGAGCTCAATTATGATTTCAAACTTGCCGGTGAGAAGAGGTTATTTGACGTTAGCTCACTTGATGAATGGGGAACCCAGGCCTATGAGAATGCCAAACTGTTCAAGAAAAAGGTTAAAAGATGGCATGACAAAAGGATACAAAAGTGTGAGTTTAATATAGGTGATTATGTGTTGCTATACAACTCTCATTTAAGATTTTTTGCAGGAAAACTTCTCTCTAAATGGGAAGGTCCTTACGTTATCGAGGAGGACTATTGTTCCGGTGCCATAAAAATCAACAACTTTGAAGGCACGAATCCAAAGGTGGTGAACGGTCAAAGAATCAAACATCATATCTCAGGTAATCCCATAAATGTTGAAACTAATATTATTGAAACCGTAACCCCGGAGGAATACATAAGGGACAATTTCCAGAATGTTTCAGACTCCGAAAAGGAATAGGTACGTGGTACGGTAAGTAAACCGACTCCAAAACAGTTCTAATGGCAATTTTTCTCCGTTTTGGAATATTTAAGAAAATAGGAAATTAAGAAGTAGTCCGGGAAGGAGACGAGGCTTCCACGAGGGTGGAGGGCGCGCCCTACCCCCTGGGCGCGCCCCCTGCCTCGTGGGCACCTCGTGTGCTCTCCGGACTCCGTTTTCTCGCACGATACTTCTTCTGGTCGGTAAAAATTCATTATATAATCTCCCGAAGATTTTGACCACCGTATCACGCAATTATCCTCTGTTCTTGTTTCGAGCTGTTTTCTGTCAGGGTTGTCAAGGCCAGGCATCATGTCGTCCCCCTCCTCCAACAATGGTGACAACGATGCTTGGCTAATGAAGATAGAGCTGAAGAGGGAAGAACCCATGGAGATCAACAAGGATGAAGGGATCAAGAAGGCCACGGAGGACCAAGCTCCAGCAGTAGAAGAAGAAGACATCCCTCCACCTCATCAAAATCTTCTTACCCCAACTGAGATTGAAGCTTTCAAGATGATTGAGTTAGCTCGTATACAAAACAAGTATCTCACACGTGAAAATATTGTGTTGAAGGAGCATATCGTCGCACTCAAGGGCATTATCCGCAAGTTGGAGGATCTCTTACGCTCGATGTGCGACTATCCATCATCACCACCATCTTCTTCACCAGCAAAGAAGATATAATCACATGGATATGGGCACTCCCCTTGGCAACTGCCAAGCTTGGGGGAGGTGCCCCGGTATCGTATCACCATCACACTCCTATCTTTACCGTTTTCTTAGTTCGATCCTTTTGGTAATATCTTGATCTAGTAGAATAAAGTTTTAGTATGATCTAGTTGTGAGTTTTGCCTTATGATCCCTCTATGTAATCGAGTCCGTGAGCTATATATAATAAAGATTAGTGTTGAGTCAAGGGCTTGATTATCTTGCTATGATCTTGAGTGAATAAAAGAAAAAGAAAGAATAAAAAGAAACAAAGAGATCATATTGATCTTATGGAGAGTAATGACTTCACATATAAAGAGTATGATGATTAAAAGTTGTTGAGAATTGACAAGCATAGTTTTGGTCATCGTTGCAATTAATAGGAAGTAATAAAGAAAGAGAGGTTCTCACATATAAATATACTATCTTGGACATCTTTTATGATTATGAGCACTCATTAAAATATGACATGCTAAAGAGTTGATGTTGGACAAGGAAGACAACATAAGGGGTTATGTTTTCTTACATCTGAAATAGAGTGTATTGTCATGGATCATCCAACATATTGAGCTTGCCTTTCTCCCTCATGCTAGCCAAATTATTTGCACCAAGTAGAGATACTACTTGTGCTTCCGAATATCCTTAAACCCAGTTTTGCCATGAGAGTCCATCATATCTACCTATGGATTGAGTAAGATCCTTCAAGTAAGTTGTCATCGTTGATGCAATAAAAATTGCTCTCTAAATATGTATGACTTATTAGTGTGGAGAAAATAAGCTTTATACGATCTTGTGATGTGGAAGAAATAAAAGCGACGGACTGCATAATAAAGGTCCACATCACAAGTGGCAATATAAAGTGACGTTCTTTTGCATTAAGATTTCGTGCATCCAACCAAAAGCACATGACAACCTCTGCTTCCCTTTGCGAAGGGCCTACCTTTTACTTTTATCTTCTACCCTTATGCAAAGACTCATGGTGATCTTCACCTTTCCCTTTTACATTTTATCCTTTGGCAAGCACATTGTGTTGGAAAGATCCTGATATATATATATATATATATATATATATATATATATATATATATATATATATATATATATCCAATTGGATGTAAGTTGACATGAACTATTATTGTTGACATTACCCTCGAGGTAAAAGGTTGGGAGGCGAAACTATAAGCCCCTATCTTTCTCTGTGTCCGATTAAAACTCCATAACCACAAGTATTGCGTGAGTGTTAGCAATTGTGAAAGACTAAATCATAGTTGAGTATGTGGACTTGCTGAAAAGCTCTTATATTGACTCTTTCCGATGTTATGATAAATTGCAATTGCTTCAATGACTGAGATTATAGTTTGTTGGTTCTCAATGAAGTTTCTGATTCATACTTGACATTGTGGATAGATTATTACTTGAGCATAAGAAATCATATAACAATATCTATATATGTTGCTGTTATAAGAATGATCATGATGCCCTCATGTCCGTATTTTATTTTATCGACACCTCTATCCCTAGACATGTGGACATATTTATCGTTATCGGCTTCCGCTTGAGGACAAGTGAGGTCTAAGCTTGGGGGAGTTGATACGTCCATTTTGCATCATGCTTTTATATCGTTATTTATTGCATTATGGGCTGTTATTACACATTATGTCACAATACTTATGCCTATTCTCTCTTATTTTACAAGGTTTACATGAAGAGGGAGAATGCTGGCAGCTGGGATTCTGGGCTGGAAAAGGAGCAAATATTAGAGACCTATTCTGCACAGCTCCAAAAGTCCTGAAACTTTACGGAAGTCATTTTTGGAATTAATAAAAAATACTGAGCGAAGAAACTACCAGAGGGGGGTCACACCCTGGCCACGAGGGTGGGAGGCGCGCCCTACCCCCCTGGGCGCGCCCCCTGCCTCGTGGGCCCCCTGGCAGGCCTCCGGTGCCCATCTTCTGCTATATAAAGTCTTTCGTCCGAGAAAAAATCATAAGCAAGCTTTCGGGAAGAAACTCCGCCACCACGAGGCGGAACCTTGGCGGAACCAATCTAGAGCTCCGACAGAGCTGTTCTGCCGGGGAAACTTCCCTCCGGGAGGGGGAAATCATCGCCATCGTCATCACCAACGATTCTCTCATCGGGAGGGGCCCCATCTTCATCAACATCTTCACCAGCACCATCTCCTCTCAAACCCTAGTTCATCTCTTGTACCCAATCTTTGTATCAAAACCTCATATTGGTACCTGTAGGTTGCTAGTAGTGTTGATTACTCCTTGTAGTTGATGCTAATTGGTTTACTTGGTGGAAGATCATATGTTCAGATCCATTATGCATATTAATACCCCTCTGATTATGAACATGAATATGCTTTGTGAGTAGTTACGTTTGTTCCTGAGGACATGGGAGAAGTCTTGCTATAAGTAGTCATGTGAATTTGGTATTCGTTCGATATTTTGATAAGATGTATGTTGTCTTTCCTCTAGTGGTGTTATGTGAACGTCGACTACATGACACTTCACTATTGTTTGGGCCTAGAGGAAGGCATTGGGAAGTAATAAGTAGATGATGGGTTACTAGAGTGACAGAAGCTTAAACCCTAGTTTATGCGTTTCTTCGCAAGGGGCTGATTTGGATCCATATGTTTCATGTTATGGTTAGGTTTACCTTAATACTTCTTTTGTAGTTGCGGATGCTTGCATTAGGAGTTAATCATAAGTGGTATGCTTGTCCAAGTAAGGACAGCACGCAAGCACCGGTCCACCCACATATCAAATTATCAAAGTAACGAACGTGAATCATATGAGCGTGATGAAAACTAGCTTGACGATAATTCCATGTGTCCTCGGGAGCCCTTTTGTCTATATGAGAGTTTCTCCAAGCTTGTCCTTTGCTACAAAAAGGATTGGGCCATCTTGCTGCACCCTATTTACTTTCATTACTTGTTACTTGTTGCCAATTACCTTATCACAAAACTATCTGTTACCGATAATTTTAGTGCTTGCAGAGAATACCTTGCTGAAAACCGCTTATCATTTCCTTCTACTCCTCGTTGGGTTCGACACTGTTACTTATCAAAAGGACTACGATAGATCCCCTATACTTGTGGGTCATCAGACGGCGACGGCGAGGCAGAGGGCAGCCTGGCGGCGTCGTCGGGGCGGGATCGAAGAACTGAACGAAAATTTTCACAAGTGTTGATTATATAGACAGAGCATTGGTCCCGGGTCGTGCCACCAACCGGGACCAATGCCCCCTTTAGTCCCGGTTGGTGCCACCAACCGGGACTAAAGGTCTCTTTTCAGCAGCCCAAAGGGCGGGAAGCAGAGGCCTTTGGTCCCGGTTGGTGGCACCAACCGGGACTAAAAGGTGGGCATTGGTTCCGGTTGGTCCCATGAACCGGTACCAATGCATTCCTTTAGTCCCGGTTGGTGCCACCAACCGGGACGAAAGTCCTTGTGCTGCCCGCGTCGCGGCACGAAAGTTTAGTCCCACCTCGCTAGTTGAGGGAGCTCGAGAGTGGTTTATAAGCCCCACTCCCGCTGCCCTCTCGAGCTCCTCTCAAATGCAGGCTTTCGGGCCTAGACACACTGTATCTGCCCGTGGGCCTACTGGGCCTTCTGTGGGCCTGAATGCCGGCCCATGGGTGGGTTTCTAGTTGTATTCAGGCCGTGGTGGCCCAGTAGGTGGCATTTTTTTTTTCATTTTTTCCCATTTTTTTGTTTTCTTTGTTGCTTTATTTTTTCCACTTACAACAAAATACTTACAGATACTTACTGTTGCTATTTTTATTTATTTTATTAAGGTTTATTTATTTTATTTTATTATAGTTTGTTTTATTTTGTTTCTACATATTTATTTTATACTTTCTTTTTGTATTTCTTTTATTTTTTCCTACTTTCAACAAAATACTTTCTTTTTGTTTTCTTTTTTGCTTTTTGTATTTATTTTATGAAAGTTCCTTTTGCTTTTAATGTTTTGAACAGAAAATACTTTGATAATTTTAGTTGCATAAATTCTATATAATTCTAGTTTCAATAATACTAAAGGTTTATAAAAGCTTTTTAGTTGATTCCTTTATTACCAGTTCTAAGGCTGTTATTAAGGCATTTTATTTGGTACCGGTTCTAAGGCTGGGCCCCCACGAGCACCTTTAGTACCGGTTCGTGGCATGAACCGGTAAAAGAGTTTTTTAGTTGATTCTTTCTGCAGCTGTTTTTTAGTCCCACCTTGCCAAGCGAGAGGCACTCACAGCGGTTTATAAGCCCTGAGTGCAGAGACGATGAAGGAGAGGCGCAATGCTCACCTACACGTTGCTTAGCTTCAGGCCTCGAGGAAGTGGTGTAGACTGCACGGAGCGATCAGGGTTTCGGACGAAAACTACACATAGCTCCGTGCAGTCTACACTATTTCCTCAAGGCCTGAAGCTAAGCAACGTGCAGGTGAGCATTGTGCCTCTCTTTTATTTTTAATAACTTATTACAACTCCGGACTTCTTGTGTGTTCAAAATGCAACATTCGAGATATCAGGGTTTCATACGGAAACTCGTCTGTTACAATAGGCATTTCAAATGAACTACGAAAAGGTTGAAAGTTGGCATGGTATCATCATAATAGTTGTGGAGAGAAAGTCTTCACTTTTTCTTCGCTTGTGTCCTTTGCTTATTGCGCCGTAACCATGGATAATCTTCATCGTTTATCAGGATGCTTGGGTCAGCCTTGACTTCGAAGGGAGGAATTTCATGAAACTTTTCATAATCTGCAGACATGTCTGTCTTGCCCTCCACTCCCACGATGTCCCTTTTTCCTGAAAGAACTATGTGGCGCTTTGGCTCATCGTATGATGTATTCGCTTCCTTATCTTTTCTTTTTCTCGGTTTGGTAGACATGTCCTTCACATAGATAACCTGCGCCACATCATTGGCTAGGACGAACGGTTCGTCAGTGTACCCAAGATTGTTCAGATCCACTATTGTCATTCCGTACTATGGGTCTACCTGTACCCCGCCTCCTGACAGATTGACCCATTTGCACTTAAACAAAGGGACCTTAAAATCATGTCCGTAGTCAAGTTCCCATATGTCCATTATGTAACCATAATATGTGTCCTTTCCTCTCTTGGTTGCTGCATCAAAGAGGACACCGCTGTTTTGGTTGGTGCTCTTTTGATCTTGGGAGATCGTGTAAAATGTATTCCCATTTATCTCGTATCCTTTGTAAGTCAGTACAGTCGAAGATGGTCCCCTGGACAACGAGTACATCTCATCACAAACAGTGTTGTCACCTCTGAGACGTGTTTCCAACCAACTGCTGAAAGTCCTGATGTGTTCACATGTAATCCAGTCGTCACACTACTCCGGGTGTTTGGAGCGCAGACTGTTCTTGTGTTCATCGACATACGGGGTCACCAAGGTAGAGTTCTGTAGGACTGTGTAGTGTGCTTGAGACCAAGAATGCCCGTCCCTGCATATTATTGAGTCCCCTCCAAGCGTTCCTTTTCCAGTCAGTCTCCCCTCATACCGCGATTTAGGGAGACCTATCTTCTTAAGGCCAGGAATGAAGTCAACACAAAACCCAATGACATCCTCTGTTTGATGTCCCATGGAGATGCTTCCTTCTGGCCTAGCGCGGTTACGGACATATTTCTTTAGGACTCCCATGAACCTCTCAAAGGGGAACATATTGTGTAGAAATACGGGCCCCTGAATGACAATCTCGCCGACTAGATGAACTAGGACATGTGGCATGATATTGAAGAAGGATGGTGGGAACACCAGCTCGAAACTGACAAGACATTGCGCCACATCACTCCTTAGCCTTGGTATGGTTTCTGGATCGATCACCTTCTGAGAGATTGCATTGAGGAATGCACATAGCTTCACAATGGCTAATCGGATGTTTTCTGGTAGAAGCCCCCTCAATGCAACCGGAAGCAGTTGCGTCATAATCACGTGGCACTCATGAGACTTTAGGTTCTGGAACTTTTTCTCTGGCATATTTATTATTCCCTTTATATTCGACGAGAAGCCAGTCGGGACCTTCATACTGAGCAGGCATTCAAAGAAGATTTCCTTCTCTTCTTTGGTAAGAGCGTAGCTGGCAGGACCTTCATACTGCTTTGGAGGCATGCCGTCTTTTTCGTGCAAACGTTGCAGGTCCTCCCGTGCCTCAGGTGTATCTTTTGTCTTCCCATACACGCCCAAGAAGCCTAGCAGGTTCACGCAAAGGTTCTTTCACGTCGATTGAAGAGCGGACCTCTAGGTCTTTCCAGTAGGGTAGTGATACGTCCATTTTGCATCATGCTTTTATATCGATATTTATTGCAATTGGGCTGTTATTACACGTTATGTCACAATACTTATGCCTATTCTCTCTTATTTTACAAGGTTTACATAAGGAGGGAGAATGCCGGCAGCTGGAATTCTGGGCTGGAAAAGGAGCAAATATTAGAGACCTATTCTGCACAACTCCAAAAGTCCTGAAACTCCACGAAAGTCATTTTTGGAAATAATAAAAAATACTGAACGGAAGAAATACGTCAGGGGGGCCACCACCTGCCCACGAGGGTGGGGGGCGCGCCCCCTGCCTTGTGGGCCCCCTGTTGGCTCTCCGGTGGCCATCTTCTGCTATATGAAGTCTTTCATCGAGGAAAAAATCATAAGCAACCTTTCGGGACGAAACTCTGCCGCCACGAGGCGGAACCTTGGCGGAACCAATCTAGGGCTCCGGCAGAGCTGTTCTGCCGGGGACACTTCCCTCCGGGAGGGGGAAATCATCGCCATCGTCATCACCAACGCTCCTCTCATCGGGAGAGGGCAATCTCCATCAACATCTTCACCAGCACCATCTCCTCTCAAAACCCTAGTTCATCTCTTGTATCCAATTCTTGTCTCCAAGTCCGGGATTGGTACTAGTAGGTTGCTAGTAGTGTTGATTACTCCTTGTAGTTGATGCTAGTTGGTTTATTTGGTGGAAGATCATATGTTCAGATCCTATATGCATATTAATACCCCTCTGATTATGAACATGAATATGCTTTGTGAGTAGTTACGTTTGTTCCTGAGGACATGCGAGAAGTCTTGCTATTAGTAGTCATGTGAATTTGGTATTCGTTCGATATTTTGATGAGATGTATGTTGTCTATCCTCTAGTGGTGTTATGTGAACGTCGACTACATAACACTTCACCATTATTTGGGCCTAGAGGAAGGCATTGGGAAGTAATAAGTAGATGATGGGTTGCTAGAGTGACAGAAGCTTAAACCCTAGTTTATGCGTTGCTTCGTAAGGGGCTGATTTGGATCCATATGTTTCATGCTATGGTTAGGTTTACCTTAATACTTTTTTTGTAGTTGCAGATGCTTGCAATAGAGGTTAATCATAAATGGGATGCTTGTTCAAGTAAGAACAGCACCCAAGCACCGGTCCACCCACATATCAAATTATCAAAGTACCGAACGCGAATCATATGAACGTGATGAAAACTAGCTTGACGATAATTCCCATGTGTCCTCGGGAGCGCTTTTCTCCATATGAGAGTTTGTCCAGGCTTGTCCTTTGCTACAAAAAGGATTGGGCCACCTTGCTGCACTTTATTTACTTTTGTTACTTGTTGCTCGTTACAAATTATCCTATCACAAAACTATCTGTTACCACTTATTTCACTACTTGCAGAGAATACCTTGCTGAAAACCGCTTATCATTTCCTTCTGCTCCTCGTTGGGTTCGACACTCTTACTTATCGAAAGGACTATGATAGATCCCCTACACTTGTGGTTCATCAAGACTCTTTTCTGGCGCCGTTGCTGGGGAGTGAAGCGCCTTTGGTAGGTGGAATTTGGAAAGGAAAAATTTATATAGTGTGCTGAAATTTACTGTCACTTGTTACTATGGAAAGTAATCCTCTGAGGGGCTTGTTCGGGGTATCTTCACCCCGACCAGTAGAGCAAAGAGTTGCTCCTCAACCTACTGAACTTACTGAAAATGAAAATGAAAATGTCCACTTTGAGATTCCTTCGGGTATGTTAGAAAAACTGCTAGCTAATCCTTTTGTAGGAGATGGAACAAAGCATCCTGATGAGCACCTAATATATGTGGATGAAGTTTGTGGATTATTTAAGCTTGCAGGTATACCCGGTGATGTTGTTAAGAGGAAGGTCTTCCCTTTATCTTTGAAGGGAGATGCATCGACATGGTATAGGCTATGTGATGATACGGGGTCGTGGAACTATAAACGATTGAAATTGGAATTTCATCAGAAATTTTATCCTATGCATCTTGTTCATCGTGATCGCAATTATATATTTAATTTTTGGCCTTGCGAAGGAGAAAGCATCGCTCAAGCTTGGGGGAGGCTTAAATCAATGTTATATTCATGCCCCAATCATGAGCTCTCAAGAGAAATAATTATTCAAAGTTTTTATGCGCGGCTTTCTGATAACAATCGCACCATGCGCGATACTTCTTGTGCTGGCTCTTTTATGATGAAGACTATTGAATTCAAATGGAATTTATTGGATAGAATTAAACGCAACTCTGAAGATCGGGATCTCGACGAAGGTAAGGAGTCAGGTATGACACCTAAGTTTGATTGTGTTAAATCTTTTATGGATACCGATGTTTTCCGTAAATTTAGCACTAAATATGGACTTGACTCTGAGATAGTAGCTTCATTCTGTGAATCTTTTGCTACTTATGTTGATCTCCCCAAGGAGAAGTGGTTTAAATATCATCCTCCCATAGAAGTAAAAGTAGCTGCACCTATTAAAGTTGAAGAAAAGACTATCACTTATAATGATCCTGTTGTTCCTACTTCTTATGTTGAGAAACCACATTTCCCTGTTAGGATAAAGGATCATGCTAAAGCTTCAACTGTGTTTCGTAAAAGCAATATTAGAACTTATACACCTCCTGAGCAAATTAAAGTTGAACCTAATATTGCTATTGTTAAAGATCTCTTGTCTGATAATATTGATGGGCATGTTATTCATTTCCGTGATGAAACTGCTAGAATTGCCAAACCTTGTGCTAAAGATAAACATAGACCTGTGGTAGGCATGCCTGTTATTTCTGTTAAAATAGGAGATCATTGTTATCATGGCTTATGTGATATGGGTGCTAGTGCTAGTGCCATACCTATTGACTTATACAAAGAAATTAAGCACGATATTGCACCTGCTGAGTTAGAAGATATTGATGTTACAATTAAAATTGCCAATAGAGATACTATTTCACCAATGGGAATTGTTAGATATGTTGAAGTCTTGTGCGGGAAAACTAAATATCCTGCTGATTTTATTGTTCTTGGTTCCCCACAAGATAGCTTTTGTCCCATTATAATTGGTAGACCCTTCTTGAACACCGTCAATGCTAGGATAGACTGCGAAAATGATGTTGTTACTATTGGTTTGGGTGATATGTCTCATGAGTTTAATTTCTCTAAATTTAGTAGACAACACCGTGAAGAAGAATTACCTAGTAAGGATGAAATTATTGGTCTTGCTTCTATTGCCGTACCTCCTAGTGATCCTTTAGAACAATATTTGCTAGACCATGAAAATGATATGTTTATGAATAAAAGAAGGGAAATAGATGAAGTATTCTTTAAACAGGAACCTATCCTGAAACACAATTTGCCTGTTGAAATCCTAGGGGATCCTCCTCCACCCAAGGGTGATCCCGTGTTTGAGCTTAAACCGTTGCCTGATAATCTTAAATATGCTTATCTTGATGAGAAAAAGATATATGCTGTTATTATTAGTGCTAACCTTTCAGAGCATGAAGAAGAGAGATTATTGAAAAGTCTGAGGAAGCACCGTGCTGCTATTGGATATACTCTTGATGATCTTAAGGGCATTAGTCCCACTCTATGTCAACATAAAATAAATTTGGAGGAAGATGCCAAACCAGTTCATGATCATCAACGACGGCTGAATCCTAAGATGAAGGAAGTGGTAGGAAAGGAAATACTAAAGCTCCTTGAGGCAGGTATAATTTATCATGTTGCTGATAGTCAGTGGGTAAGTCCTGTCCATTGCATCCCTAAGAAAGGAGGTATTACCGTCGTTCCTAATGATAAAGATGAATTGATTCCGCAAATAATTATTACAGGTTATAGGATGGTAATTGATTTCCGCAAATTAAATAAAGCTACTAAGAAAGATCATTACCCCTTACCTTTTATCGATCAAATGCTAGAAAGATTATCCAAACATACACATTTTTGCTTTCTAGATGGTTATTCTGGTTTCTCTCAAATACCTGTTTCAGCCAATGATCAATCTAAAACTACTTTTACTTGCCCTTTTGGTACTTTTGCTTATAGACGTATGCCTTTTGGTTTATGTAATGCACCTGCTACCTTTCAAAGATGCATGATGGCTATATTCTCTGACTTCTGTGAAAAGATTTGTGAGGTTTTCATGGATGACTTCTCCGTCTATGGATCCTCTTTTGATGATTGCTTGAGCAACCTTGATCGAGTTTTGCAGAGATGTGAAGAAACTAATCTTGTCTTGAATTGGGAAAAGTGCCACTTTATGGTTAATGAAGGTATTGTCTTGGGGCATAAAGTTTCTGAAAGAGGCATTGAAGTTGATAAAGCCAAGGTTGATGCTATTGAGAAGATGCCATGTCCCAAGGACATCAAAGGTATAAGAAGTTTCCTTGGTCACGCCGGATTTTATAAGAGGTTCATTAAGGACTTCTCAAAAATTTCTTGGGCTCTGACTAATTTATTACAAAAAGATATACCATTTGTCTTTGATGATGATTGTGTAGAAGCATTTGAAATACTTAAGAAAGCACTGATTTCTGCACCTATTGTTCAGCCACCTGATTGGAATTTACCCTTTGAAATTATGTGTGATGCTAGTGATTATGCTGTAGGTGCTGTTCTAGGGCAAAGAGTTGATAAGAAATTAAATGTTACTCAATATGCTAGTAAGACTCTAGACAATGCTCAAAGAAATTATGCTACTACTGAAAAAGAATTCTTAGCAGTTGTATTTGCTTGTGATAAGTTCAGACCTTATATTGTTTTTTTTGACCATGTGTTCAGACCTTATATTGTTGATTCTAAAGTAACTATTCACACGAATCATGCTGCTATTAAATATCTTATGGAAAAGAAAGATGCTAAACCTAGACTTATTAGATGGGTTCTCCTGCTACAAGAATTTGATTTGCATATTGTTGATAGAAAGGGAGCTGAGAACCCCGTTGCAAACAACTTGTCTAGGTTAGGAAATGTTCCTGATGACCCACTACCTATTGATGATAGCTTTCCTGATGAGCAATTAAATGTCATAAATGCCTCTCGTAGTACTCCGTGGTATGCTGATTATGCTAATTATATCGTGGCTAAATTTATACCACCTAGTTTCACATACCAGCAAAAGAAAAAGTTTTTCTATGATTTGAGACATTACTTTTGGGATGACCCACATCTTTATAAAGAAGGAGTAGATGGTGTTATTAGACGTTGTGTACCTGAGCATGAACAGGAACAGATCCTACGCAAGTGTCACTCCGAGGCTTATGGAGGACACCACGCTGGAGATAGAACTGCACATAAGGTATTGCAATCTGGTTTTTATTGGCCTACTCTCTTCAAGGATGCCCGTAAGTTTGTCTTATCTTGTGATGAATGCCAAAGAATTGGTAACATTAGTAGACGTCAAGAAATGCCTATGAATTATTCACTTGTTATTGAACCATTTGATGTTTGGGGCTTTGATTATATGGGACCTTTTCCTGCCTCTAATGGTTATACACATTTTTAGTTGATGTTGATTACATTACTAAGTGGGTAGAAGCTATTCCAACTAGTAGTGCTGATCATAACACTTCTATTAAAATGCTTAAGGAAGTAATTTTTCCGAGGTTTGGAGTCCCTAGATATTTAATGACTGATGGTGGTTCACATTTTATTCATGGTGCTTTTCGTAAAATGCTCGCTAAGTATGATGTTAACCATAGAATTGCATCTCCTTATCACCCGCAGTCTAGTGGTCAAGTAGAATTGAGTAATAGAGAGCTCAAATTAATTTTGCAAAAGACTGTTAATAGATCTAGGAAGAATTGGTCCAAGAAACTTGATGATGCATTATGGGCCTACAGAACTGCATATAAAAATCCTATGGGTATGTCTCCGTATAAAATGGTTTATGGAAAAGCATGTCACTTACCTCTCGAACTAGAACATAAGGCTTATTGGGCTATTAAAGAGCTCAACTATGATTTCAAACTTGCCGGTGAGAAAAGGTTATTTGACATTAGCTCACTTGATGAATGGAGAACCCAAGCTTATAAAAATGCCAAGTTATTTAAAGAAAAAGTTAAAAGATGGCATGACAAAAGGATACAAAAGCGTGAGTTTAACGTAGGTGATTATGTATTGCTCGTTCTGGCGCCATAAAAATCAACAACTTCGAAGGCACAAATCCGAAGGTGGTGAACGGTCAAAGAATCAAACACTATATCTCAGGTAATCCTATAAATGTTGAAACCAATGTTATTGAAACCGTAACCCCGGAGGAATACATAAGGGACACTTTCCGGAACATTTCAGACTCCGAAAAGGAATAGGTATGTGGTACGGTAAGTAAACCGACTCCAAAACAATTTTTATGGCAATATTTCTCCGTTTTGGAATATTTAGAAAAATAGAAAAATAAGAAGCAGTCAGGGAAGGACACGAGGGCCCCACGAGGGTGGAGGGCGCGCCCTACCCCCTGGGCGCGCCCTCCTACCTCGTGGGCACCTCGTGTGCTCTCCGGACACCGTTTTCTTGCACGATACGTATTTTGGTCGGTAAAAATTCATTATATAATCTCCCGAAGGTTTTGACCCCGGTATCACGCAAATATCCTCTGCCCTTGTTTCGAGCTGTTTTTCTGACAGATCTAGATTATCATGACGTCTCCAAGTGCCCCCAAGGACAAGTTCTTCGAGAAGGTCATCAATCCTTACCTCGCGGAGGTGCTGCGACACCCTCAAACCATTGAGATGGGTGATGGGTTGCTGCACATCCGCGATGTTGAGGGACCGAAGGGGACCGGGAGCATGGAGACGAGGCTCGAAGCAATGGAGCAACAAGTTTTCAAGTGCCAGGGGATGGTGGAACGTGGACTCAACTCCAACCACATGATGATCACGGAGTTCACCAACAACCACAAACTGGATGCCAACAACATTGGGGAGACCATCTTCAAGCTTCACGAGAAGATCGAGCACCTTCAAGCCCAAATCTATGACCTGCAAAACCAAAACTGTGAGTATGAATATAGATTCAAAAGGATGAGTTTGGCTACAGATTTGAGGATCCCGGAGACTTGATCATCCTTCTATGATGGTGAGCCTGTGCCTTGGAAGATGGACGACAAACCCGCATCATCAACAACTCCACCTTCTTCACCAAAGAAGGAGACATAATCACATGGGTATGGGCACTCCCCTTGGCAACTGCCAAGCTTGGGGGAGGTGCCCCGGTATTGTATCACAACCACACTGCTATCTTTACCGCTTTCTTAGTTCGATCCTTTTAGTAGTATCTTGATCTAGTAGAATAAAGTTTTGGTATGATTTAGTTTTGAGTTTTGCTTTATGATCTCTCTTTGTAATTGAGTCCGTGAGCTATATAATAAAGATTAGTGTTGAGTCAAGGGCTTGATTATCTTGCTATGATCTTGAGTGAATAAAAAAAGGAGAAAAGGAATAAAAAGAAACAAAGAGATCATATTGATCTTATTGAGAGTAATGACTTCACATAGAAAGAGTATGATGATTAAAAATTGTTAGGAGTTGGCAAACATAGCTTTGGTCATCGTTGCAATTAATAGGAAGTAAGAAAGAAAGAGAGGTTTCACATATAAATATACTATCTTGGACATCTTTTATGATTCGGAGCACTCATTAAAATATGACATGCTAAAGAGTCGATGTTGGACAAGGAAGACAACGTAATGGGTTATGCTTTCTTATATCTGAGATAAAGTATATTATCATGGATCATCCAACATGTTGAGCTTGCCTTTCCCCCTCATGGTAGCCAAATTCTTTGCACCAAGTAGAGATACTACTTGTGCTTCCAAAAACCCTTAAACCAGTTTTGCCATGAGAGTCCACCATATCTACCTATGGATTGAGTAAGATCCTTCAAGTAAGTTGTCATCGGTGCAAGCAATAAAAATTGCTCTCTAAATATGTATGATTGATTGGTGTGGAGGAAATAAGCTTTATACGATCTTGTGATGTGGAAGAAATAAAAGCGACAGACTACATAATAAAGGTTCATATCACAAGGGGCAATATAATGTGACGTTCTTTCGCATTAAGATTTTGTGCATCCAACCCTGAAAGCGCATGGCAACCTCTGCTTCCCTCTGCGAAGGTCCTATCTTTTATTATTATCTTCTTCCTTATGCAAGAGTCATGGTGATCTTCACCTTTCCTTTTTACATTTTATCCTTTGGCAAGCATAGGGTGTTGGAAAGATCCTGATACATATATCTAATTGGATATGGGTTAACATGAATTATTATTGTTGACATTACCCTTGAGGTAAAAGGTTGGGAGGCGAAACTATAAGCCCCTATCTTTCTCGGTGTCCGATTAAAACTCCGTAACCACAAGTATTGCGTGAGTGATAGCAATTATGAAAGACTAAATGATAGTTGAGTATGTGGACTTGCTAGAAAGCTCTGACATAGACTCTTTCTGATGTTATGATAAATTGCAATTGCTTCAATGACTGAGATTATAGTTTGTTAGTTCTCAATAAAGTTTCTGATTCATACTTGGCATTGTGAATAGGTTATTACTTGAGCATAAGAAATCATAGGACAATATCCATATATGTTACTGTTATGAGAATAATCATGATGCCCTCATGTCTGTATTTTATTTTATCGACACCTCTACTTCTAAACATGTGGACATATTTATCGTTATCAGCTTTCGCTTGAGGACAAGCGAGGTCTAAGCTTGGGGGAGTTGGTACGTCCATTTTGCATCCTGCTTTTATATCGATATTTATTGCAATATGGGCTGTTATTACACATTATGTCACAATACTTATGCCTATTCTCTCTTATTTTACAAGGTTTACATAAGGAGGGAGAATGCCAGCAGCTGGAATTCTGGGCTGGAAAAGGAGCAAATATTAGAGACCTATTCTGCACAACTCCAAAAGTCCAGAAACTCCACGAAAGTCATTTTTGGAAATAATAAAAAATACTGAACGGAAGAAATATGTCAGGGGGCCACCACCTGCCCACGAGGGTGGGGGGCGCGCCCAACCCCCCAGGGCGCGCCCCCCTGCCTCGTGGGCCCCCTGTTGGCTCTCCGGTGGCCATCTTCTGCTATATGAAGTCTTTCGTCGAGGAAAAAAATCATAAGCAACCTTTCGGGACGAGACTCCGCCGCCACGAGGCGGAATCTTGGCGGAACCAATCTAGGGCTCCGGCAGAGCTGTTCTGCCGGGGACACTTCCCTCCGGGAGGGGGAAATCATCGCCATCGTCATCACCAACGCTCCTCTCATCGGGAGAGGGCAATCTCCATCAACATCTTCACCAGCACCATCTCCTCTCAAAACCATAGTTCATCTCTTGTATCCAATTCTTGTCTCCAAGTCCGGGATTGGTACTAGTAGGTTGCTAGTAGTGTTGATTACTCCTTGTAGTTGATGCTAGTTGGTTTATTTGGTGGAAGATCATATGTTCAGATCCTATATGCATATTAATACCCCTCTGATTATGAACATGAATATGCTTTGTGAGTAGTTACGTTTGTTCCTGAGGACATGGGAGAAGTCTTGCTATTAGTAGTCATGTGAATTTGGTATTCGTTCGATATTTTGATGAGATGTATGTTGTCTATCCTCTAGTGGTGTTATATGAACGCCGACTACATAACACTTCACCATTATTTGGGCCTAGAGGAAGGCATTGGGAAGTAATAAGTAGATGATGGGTTGCTAGAGTGACAGAAGCTTAAACCCTAGTTTATGCGTTGCTTCGTAAGGGGCTGATTTGGATCCATATGTTTCATGCTATGGTTAGGTTTACCTTAATACTTTTGTTGTAGTTGTGGATGCTTGCAATAGAGGTTAATCATAAGTGGGATGCTTGTTCAAGTAAGAATAGCACCCAAGCACCGATCCACCCACATATCAAATTATCAAAGTACCGAACGCGAATCATATGAACGTGATGAAAACTAACTTGACGCTAATTCCCATGTGTCCTCGGGAGCGCTTTTCTCTATATAAGAGTTTGTCCAGGCTTGTCCTTTGCTACAAAAAGGATTGGGCCACCTTGCTGCACTTTATTTACTTTTGTTACTTGTTGCTCGTTACAAACTATCCTATCACAAAACTATCTGTTACCACTTATTTTAGTACTTGCAGAGAATACCTTGCTGAAAACCGCTTATCATTTCCTTCTGCTCCTCGTTGGGTTCGACACTCTTACTTATCGAAAGGACTACGATAGATCCCCTACACTTGTGGGTCATCAGGTAGGTCCCAAAATATAGATTTCTTCTTCCACATGGGTGCGCTCCCTCAGCGTCATTCGGAACGGCTAGTCCGCCGGGACCCTTTCCAAAGATTACGTGTAAATCATTGACCATAGCAAGTACGTGATCACCGGTACGCATGGCGGGCTTCTTCCGGTGATCTACCTCGCCTTTGAAATGCTTGCCTTTCTTTCGACATTGATGGTTGGTCAGAAGAAATCGACGATGGCCCGGGTACACATTCTTCCTGCATTTGTCGAGGTATATACTTTCGGTGTCAGCTAAACAGTGCGTGCATGCGTGGTATCCCTTGTTTGTCTGTCCTGAAAGGTTACTGAGAGCGGGCCAATCGTTGATGGTTACAAACAGCAACGCGTGCAGGTTAAATTCCTCCTGTTTGTGCTCATCCCACACACGTACACCGTTTCCATTCCACAGCTATAAAAGTTCTTCAACTAATGGCCTTAGGTACACATCAATGTCGTTGCCGGGTTGCTTAGGGCCTTGGATGAGAATTGGCATCATAATGAACTTCTGCTTCATGCACATCCAAGGAGGAAGGTTATACATACATAGAGTCACGGGCCAGGTGCTGTGATTGCTGCTCTGCTCCCCGAAAGGATTAATGCCATCCGCGCTTAAACCAAACCATACGTTCCTTGGATCACCTGCAAACTCAGCCCAGTACTTTCTCTCGATTCTTCTCCACTGCGACCCGTCAGCGGGTGCTCTCAACTTCCCTTCTTTCTTACAGCCCTCTCTGTGCCATCGCATCAACTTGGCATGCTCTTCGTTTCTGAATAGACGTTTCAACCATGGTATTATAGGAGCATACCACATCACCTTCACAGGAACCCTCTTCCTAGGGGGCTCGCCGTCAACATCACCAGGGTCATCTCGTCTGATCTTATACCGCAACGCACCGCATACCGGGCATGCGTTCAAATTCTCGTACGCACCGCGGTAGAGGATGTAGTCATTAGGGCATGCATGTATCTTCTGCACCTCCAATCCTAGAGGGCATAAGACCTTCTTTGCTGCGTACGTACTGTCGGGCAATTCGTTAGCCTTTGGAAGCTTCTTCTTCAATATTTTCAGTAGCTTCTCAAATCCTTTGTCAGGCACAACATTCTCTGCCTTCCACTGCAGCAATTCCAGTACGGTACCGAGCTTTGTGTTGCCATCTTCGCAATTGGGGTACAACCCTTTTTTGTGATCCTCTAACATGCGATCGAACTTCAGCTTCTCCTTTTGACTTTCACACTGTGTCCTTGCATCAACAATGACCCGTTGGAGATCATCATCATCTGGCACATCATCTGGTTCCTGATCTTGATCTTCAACAGCTTCCCCCGTTGCAGCATCACCGTATTCAGGGGGCACATAGTTGTCATCGTCCTCTTCTTCATCGCTGTCTTCCATCATAACCCCTATTTCTCCGTGCCTCGTCCAAACATTATAGTGTGGCATGAAACCCTTATAAAGCAGGTGGGTGTGAAGGATTTTCCGGTCAGAGTAAGACTTCGTATTCCCACAACTAGGGCATGGACAACACATAAAACCATTCTGCTTGTTTGCCTTAGCCACTTTGAGAAAATTATGCACGCTCTTAACGTACTCAGAGGTGTGTCTGTCACCATACATCCATTGACGGTTCATCTGCGTGCATTATATATAATTAGACAAGTATCTATCTAAAGTAAGAATTCTTTTCTTTCAGAAAGAAGATAAGAACAAGAGGCTCACCACGGTGGTGTCGGCGACGAGATCGGCGCGGGCGATCGACGGCGGTGAAGACGGGGACAAGACGTGACGGACCGCTAATCCTATGCAAATCTCGGGGAAAATGGAGCTTGGAGGTCGAGCTTCGAGAGGAGAAATCTTAACTAGTGTGGCTCGGGCATTTCATAGAACACCTCATGTGCATAGGAGGTGAGCTAGAGCACCCAAATGCCCTCCCCTCGCCGGCCAGAAAAAACAGAGCACTGTGGAGTGCTCTGCCGCGGCGATGGGGTATATATAGGCAACTCATTTGTCCCGGTTCATGGCTGAAACCAGGACTAAAGCCCAACCTTTTGTCTCAGTTCAAGCCACGAACCGGGACAAATGTATGTGGGCCAGGAGCGAGGCCTATTGGTTCCGGTTCGTGCCAGGAACCGGTACAAAAGGGTCCATACGAACTGGGACCAATGCCCACGAGGCCCCGGCCGTCCCCCTGGGCTCACGAACCGGGACGTATGCCCCCATGGGTCCCGGTTCGTGACTAAACCGGGACTAATAGGCTGGCCAGGCCCCAACCAAAGCCCTGTTTTCTACTAGTGGCACCGGCCGAGTCTCGGGGGCCATTGGTCCCGGTTTGTCTGACACTTTTGGTTCCGATTCCAGACACGAACCGGGACCAATGAGCCTCTCTCCTGGGCCAACACCTTTAGTCCCGGTTGGTGGCTGGAACCGGGACCAAAGGTCAGTCTTCTGTCCCGGTTCTAGCCACCAACCGGGACTAAAAAGAAGTCTATATATACCCCCTGCCTGCTCACTGCTCTGTTCTCACTGCTCTGTTTTTTTGGCCTCCTATGCACATGAGGTGTGTGTTTCTCTAGCTCACCTCCTATGCACATGAGGTGTTCGATGAAATGCCCAAGCCACACTTAAGCTTTCTCCTCTCCAAGCTCGACCTCCAAATTCCATTTTCCTCAAGATTTGTCTAGGTTTGGCGGCCCGTCCCGTCCCCGTCCTCACCGTCGTCGATCGCCCGCGCCAATCTCGTCGCCGGCACCACCGTGGTGAGCCTCTTGTTCTTATCCTCTTTCTATTTTTTTCTTACTTGTATGATTTAGGTAGATACTTGTATAATTTTCTTACTTTTATTATTGTTTGTTATTATATAGTGCGATGGTTTTGGTATCCGCCCCCGTCGGCCCTCGTCCTGTCTACGATTCAGATGTGGTGTATATTATCTTTTTATAACTATTTGTTTCATTTAGTGTTTATGACAATTATGCCGACCAACGTGACATAGATGTTTTTATCTAGGAGGTATGTGAACCGGAAATACCAACCGACCCTCTTGTCGAGAGGTTAAATTTAGTTGAAAAAGAAAACAATTACTTGAAGAAAAAGTTGAAAAGAATTGAGGAGGAGAAGATGAAATTGGAGTTGCATGTTGCGGATGTCGTCGATGATCACAAGATCAAGATGGATGATGCGCTTGAAGATTAGAAAGATTAGAAAATATGCTATTCATACCGAGGCTTGGTATCATTATGTCGTTGGATCAATTGTTACCTTAGTTGCGATTATCATCGCATTTGTTGTTGTTGTTTTACATAGTTTCAATGTATGGTTTAATTAGATGCTCTAGAGAGCTATATGTTGTTCAATGAGAACTATGTATGAACTTTATGTTGGAAATATGCCCTAGAGGCAATAATAAATGGTTATTATTATATTTCTTTGTTCATGGTAATTGTCTATTATTCATGCTATAATTGTATTGTCCGGAAATCGTAATACATGTGTGAATACATAGACCACAACCTGTCCCTAGTAAGCCTCTAGTTGACTAGCTCGTTGATCAACAGATAGTCATGGTTTCCTGACTATGGACATTGGATGTCATTGATAACGGGATCACATCATTAGGAGAATGATGTGATGGACAAGACCCAACTTAAGCATAGCATAAAAGATCGTGTAGTTTCGTTTGCTAGAGCTTTTCCAATGTCAAGTATCTTTTCCTTAGACCATGAGATCGTGCAACTCCCGGATACCGTAGGAGTGCTTTGGGTGTGCCAAACGTCACAACGTAACTGGGTGACTATAAAGGTGCATTACGGGTATCTCCGAAAGTGTTTGTTGGGTTGGCACGGATCGAGACTGGGATTTGTCACTCCGTGTGACGGAGAGGTATCTCTGGGCCCACTCGGTAATGCATCATCATAATGAGCTCAATGTGACTAAGGCGTTAGTCACGGGATCATGCATTGCGGTACGAGTAAAGAGACTTGCCGGTAACGAGATTGAACAAGGTATTGGGATACCGACGATCGAATCTCGGGCAAGTAACATACCGATTGACAATGGGAATTGCATACGGATTGATTGAATCCTCGACACCGTGGTTCATCCGATGATATCATCGTGGAACATGTGGGAGCCAACATGGGTATCCAGATCCCGCTGTTGGTTATTGACCGGAGAGGCGTCTCGGTCATGTCTGCATGTCTCCCGAACCCGTAGGGTCTACACACTTAAGGTCCGGTAACGCTAGGGTTGTAGAGACATATGTATGCGGAAACCCGAAAGTTGTTCGGAGTCCCGGATGAGATCCCGGACGTCACGAGAGGTTCTGGAATGGTCCGGAGATAAAGATTTATATATGGGAAGTCTTATTTTGGTCGCCGGAAAAGTTTCGCGCTTTATCGGTATTGTACCGGGAGTGCCGAAAGGGGTCCGGGGGTCCACCAGCCCCGGGGGGGCACATGGGCTGTAAGGGGTGCGCCTTGGCCTATATGGGCCAAGGGCACCAGCCCCAAGAGGCCCATGCGCAAGAGATAAGAAAAAAGGGAGAGTCCTAAAAGGGGAAGGCACCTCCGAGGTGCCTTGGGGGGGAAGGACTCCCCCCTGGCCGCACCCTTCCTTGGAGGAAGGGGCAAGGCTGCGCCCCCCCTCTCCCTTGGCCCTATATATAGTGGGGGGAAGGGAGGGCAGCAAGATCTAAGCCTTGGGCGCCTCCCTCCCCCCCTGCAACACCTCTCTCTCTCTCTCTCTCGCAGAAGCTCGGCGAAGCCCTGCCGGAGACCCGCTACATCCATCACCACGCCGTCGTGCTGTTGGATCTCCATCAACCTCTCCTCCCCCCTTGCTGGATCAAGAAGGAGGAGACGTCGCTGCACCGTACGTGTGTTGAACGCGGAGGTGCCGTACGTTCGGCACTCGGTCATCGGTGATTTGGATCACGGCGAGTACGACTCCGTCATCCACGTTCATTGGAACGCTTCCGCTCGCGATCTACAAGGGTATGTAGATCCACTCCTTTCCCCTCGTTGCTAGTAGACTCCATAGATGCATCTTGGTGAGTGTAGGAAAATTTTAAATTATGCTACGATTCCCAACAGTGGCATCATGAGCCAGGTCTATGCGTAGTTACTATGCACGAGTAGAACACAAAGAAGTTGTGGGCGTTGAGTTTGCCAATTCTTCTTGCCGCTACTAGTCCTTTCTTGTTTCGGCGGCATTGTAGGATGAAGCGGCCCGGACCGACCTTACACGTACACTTACGTGAGACAGGTTCCACCGACTGACATGCACAAGTTGCATAAGGTGGCTAGCGGGTGTCTGTCTCTCCTACTTTAGTCGGAACGGATTCGATGAAAAGGGTCCTTATGAAGGGTAAATAGAAATTGGAAAATCACGTTGTGGTCATACGTAGGTAAGAAACGTTCTTGCTAGAAACCTACAAACCACGTAAAAACTTGCAACAACAATTAGAGGACGTCTAACTTGTTCTTGCAGCCAGTGCTATGTGATGTGATATGGCCAGAAGATGTGATGAATGATATATGTGATGTATGAGATTGATCATATTCTTGTAATAGGAATCACGACTTGCATGTCGATGAGTATGACAACCGGCAGGAGCCATAGGAGTTGTCTTTATTATTTTGTATGACCTGCGTGTCATTGAATAACGCCATGTAAATTACTTTACTTTATTGCTAAACGCGTTAGCCATAGAAGTAGAAGTAATCGTTGGCGTGACGACTTCATGAAGACACAATGATGGAGATCATGGTGTCATGCCGGTGACAAAGATGATCATGCTGCCCCGAAGATGGAGATCAAAGGAGCATGATGATATTGGCCATATCATGTCACTATTTGATTGCATGTGATGTTTATCATGTTTCTGCATCTTATTTGCTTAGAACGACGGTAGCAAGTAGGATGATCCCTTATAATAATTTCAAGAAAGTGTTCACCCTAACTGTGCACCGTTGCGAAGGTTCGTCGTTTCGAAGCACCACGTGATGATCGGGTGTGATAGATTCTTACGTTCGAATACAACGGGTGTTGACGAGCCTAGCATGTACAGACATGGCCTCGGAACACACGCAATACACTTAGGTTGACTTGACGAGCCTAGCATGTACAGACATGGCCTCGGAACACGGAGGACCGAAAGGTCGAGCATGAGTCGTATAGAAGATACGATCAACATGGAGATGTTCACCGATCTTGACTAGTCCGTCTCACGTGATGATCGGACACGGCCTAGTTGAACTCGGATCATGTTTCACTTAGATGACTAGAGGGATGTCTATCTGAGTGGGAGTTCATAATCAGATGAACTTCATTATCATGAACATAGTCAAAAAGTATTTGCAAATTATGTCATGACTTGCGCTTTAGTTCTACTGGTTAAGATATGTTCCTAGAGAAAATTTAGTTGAAAGTTGGTAGTAGCAATTATGCGGACTGGGTCCGTAAACTGAGGATTGTCCTCATTGCTGCACAGAAGGCTTATGTCCTCAATGCACCGCTCGGTGTGCTGAACCTCAGCGTCGTCTGTAGATGTTACAAAACATCTGACATACACGTTTTGATAACTACGTGATAGTTCGGTGCGGTTTAGAATTGTGGCACCAAAGACGTTTCTGAAACGTCACAGAACATGTGAGATGTTCCGAAGACTGAAATTGGGATTTCAGACTAGTGCCCACGTCAAGAGGTATGAGACCTCTAACAAGTTTCTTAAGCCTGCAAACTAAGGGAGAAAAGCTCAATCGTTGAGCGTGTGCTCAGATTGTCTGAGTGCCACAATCGCTTGAATCAAGTGGGAGTTAATCTCCCAGATGAGATAGTGATAGTTCTCCATAGTCACTGGCACCAAGCTAGTAGAGCTTCGTGATGAACTATAACATATCAAGGATAGTTATGATGATCCTTGAGCTATTCGCGATGTTTGACACCGCGAGAGTAGAAATCAAGAAGGAGCATCAATTGTTGATGGTTAGTAAAACCACTAGTTTAAGAAGGGCAAGGGCAAAAGGGATACTTCATGAAACAGCAAGTCGTTTGCTGCTCTAGTGAAGAATCCCAAGGTTGAACCCAAACCCGAGACTAAGTGCTTCTATAATGAGAGGAACGGTCACTGAAGCAGTACTACCCTAGATACTTGGTAGATGAGAAGGCAGGCAAGGTCGACAAAGTATATTGGATATACGTTATATGAATGTGTACTTTACTAGTACTCCTAGCAGCACCAGGGTATTAGATACTGGTTCAGTTGCTAAGTGTTAGTAACTCGAAATAAAAGCTGCGGAATAAATGGAGACTAGCTAAAGGTGAGATGACGATATGTGTTGGAAGTGTTTCCAAGGTTGATGTGATCAAGCATCGCATGCTTCCTCTACCATCGAGATTTGGTGGTTGCGCTGAACATGATTGGATTATGTTTACCGCAAAACGGTTATTCATTTAAGGAGAATAATGGTTACTCTGTTTATTTGAATAATACCTTCAATGGTCTTGCACCTAAAATGAATCTCGATCGTAGTGATACACATGTTCATGCCAAAAGATATAAGATAGTAATGATAGTACCACATACTTGTGGCACTACCACTTGAGTCATATTGGTGTAGAACGCATGAAGAAGCTCCATGTAGGTGGATCTTTGGACTCACTCATTTTTGAAAAAAATTGAGACATGCGAACCATGTCTATTGGTATATATGCATGAAGAAACTCCATACAGATGAATCGTTTGGACTCACTTGATTATGAATCACTTGAGACATGCAAATCATACCACATGGGCAAGATGACTGAAAGGCCTCGTTTTCAGTGAGATGGAACAAGAGAGCAATTTATTGGAAGTAATACATTATGATGTATGCAGTCCAATGAATGCTGAGGCATGCAGTGGATATCGTTATGTTCTTACTTCACAGATGATTTGAGTAGATGCTGAGTGTATTTACTTGATGAAACACTAGTCTGAATTATTGAAAGGTTCAAGCAATTTCAGAGTGAAGTTGAAGATCGTCGTGACAAGAGGATAAAATGTCTGTGATATGATCATAGAGATGAGTATCTGAGATACGAGTTTGGCACACAATTGAGACATTGTGGAAAGTGTTTCACAATTAATACCGCCTGGAACACCATAGTGTGATGGTGTGTCCGAACATCATAACTGCACCCTATTGGATATGGTGCATGCCATGATGTTTCTTATCAAATTACCACTATCATTTATGGGTTAGGCATTAGAGACAACCGCATTCACTTCAAAAGGGGCACCACGCAAGTCCGTTGAGACGACACCGTTTATAGAAACCTAAGTTGTCATTTCTTAAAAGTTTGGGGCTGCGATGCTTATGTGAAAAAGTTTCAGGCTGATAAGCTCGAACCCAAAGAGGATAAATGCATCTTCATAGAATACCCAAAAACAGTTGGGTATACCTCCTATCTGGAAGCAAAAGTAATTGCTTCTAGAAACGAGTCCTTTCTCGAGGAAAAGTTTCTCTCGAAAGAATTGAGTGGGAGGATGGTGGAGACTTGATAAGGTTATTGAACCGTCGCTTCAGCTAGTGTGTAGCAGGGCACAGGAAGTTGTTCCTGTGGCACCTACACCAATTGAAGTGGAAGCTTATGATAGTGATCATGAAACTTCGGATCAAGTCACTACCAAACCTCGTAGGACGACGAGGATGCGCACTACTTCAGAGTAATGCGTGATCCTGTCTTGGAAGTCATGTTGCTAGACAACAATGAACCTACGAGCTATGGAGAAGCAATGGTGGGCCCATATTCCGACGAATGGCTCGAGGCCATGAAATCCGAGATAGAATCCATGTATCAGAACAAAGCATGGACTTTGGTGAGCTTGCCCGATGATCGGCAAGCCATTGAGATAAATGGATCTTTAAGAAGAAGACGGACATGGACGGTAATGTTACCATCTATGAAGCTCGACTTGTGGCAAAGAGTATTTTCACAAGTTCAAGGAGTTGACTACGATGAGTTTTTCTCATCCGTAGCGATGCTTAGGTCCGTCGGAATCATGTTAGCATTAGCTACATTTATGAAATCTGGCAGATGGATGTCAAAACAAGTTTCCTTACCAGTTTTCGTAAGGAAAGGTTGTATGTGATACAATCAGAAAGGTTTTGTCGATCCTAAGGATGCTAAAAGGTATGCTAGCTCCAGTGATCCTTCCATGGATCAGAGCAAGCATCTCGGAGTCAGAATATACGCTTTGATGGGGTGATCAAAGTTTTTGGGTTTATACAAAGTTTGTTAGAAACTTGTATTTACAATAAAGTGAGTGGGAGCGCTACAACATTTCTAATAAGTATGTGTGAATGACATATTGATGATCTGAAATGATGTAAAAATTTCTGGAAAGCATAAAGGGTTGTTTGAAAGGAGTTTTTCAAAGGAAGACCTGGATAAAGCTACTTACATATTGGGCATCAAGATCCATAGAGATAGATCAAGACGCCTGATAATACTTTCAAAAGACAGCACACCTTGACATGATTTTGAAAGAGTTCAAAATAGACCAGCAAAGAAGGAGTTCTTGGCTGTGTTACAAGGTGTGAGTATTGAGTGAGACTCAAGACCTGACCACAGCAGAAGATAGAGAAAGGACGAAGGTCGTCCCCTATGCTTTAGACATAGGCTCTATAGTATGCTATGCTGTGTACCGCACATGTAGTGTGCCTTGCCATGAGTTGGTCAAGAGGGTACAATGGTGATCCGGGAAAGGATCTCATGACAGCGGTCGAACTTATCCTTAGCACCTAGTGGATTAAGGAATTTTCTCGATTATGGAGGTGGAAAGGAGTTCGTCGTAAAGGGTTACGTCGATGCGAACTTTGACACTAATCCGGATGACTCTGAGTAGTAAACCGGATTCGTATAGTAGAGCAATTATTTGAAATGGCTCCAAATAGCGCGTGGTAGCATCCACAAGATGACATAGATATTCGTAAAGCACACGGTTCTGAAAGGTTCAGACCCGTTGACTAATAACCTCTCTCACAAGCATAACATGACCAAACCAGAACACATTGACTGATAATCACATAGTGATGTGAACTAGATTGTTGACTCTAGTAAACTCTATAGATGTTGGTCACATGGTGATGTGACCAGTGAATGTTAATCACATGGTGATGTGAACTAGATTATTGACTCTAGTGCAAGTGGGAGACTGTTGGAAATATGCCCTAGAGGCAATAATAAATGGTTATTATTATATTTCTTTGTTCATGGTAATTGTCTATTATTCATGCTATAATTGTATTGTCCGGAAATCGTAATACATGTGTGAATACATAGACCACAACCTGTCCCTAGTAAGCCTCTAGTTGACTAGCTCGTTGATCAACAGATAGTCATGGTTTCCTGACTATGGACATTGGATGTCATTGATAACGGGATCACATCATTAGGAGAATGATGTGATGGACAAGACCCAACTTAAGCATAGCATAAAAGATCGTGTAGTTTCGTTTGCTAGAGCTTTTCCAATGTCAAGTATCTTTTCCTTAGACCATGAGATCGTGCAACTCCCGGATACCGTAGGAGTGCTTTGGGTGTGCCAAACGTCACAACGTAACTGGGTGACTATAAAGGTGCATTACGGGTATCTCCGAAAGTGTCTGTTGGGTTGGCACGGATCGAGACTGGGATTTGTCACTCCGTGTGACGGAGAGGTATCTCTGGGCCCACTCGGTAATGCATCATCATAATGAGCTCAATGTGACTAAGGCGTTAGTCACGGGATCATGCATTGCGGTACGAGTAAAGAGACTTGCCGGTAACGAGATTGAACAAGGTATTGGGATACCGACGATCGAATCTCGGGCAAGTAACATACCGATTGACAAAGGGAATTGCATACGGATTGATTGAATCCTCGACACCGTGGTTCATCCGATGATATCATCGTGGAACATGTGGGAGCCAACATGGGTATCCAGATCCCGCTGTTGGTTATTGACCGGAGAGGCGTCTCGGTCATGTCTGCATGTCTCCCGAACCCGTAGGGTCTACACACTTAAGGTCCGGTAACGCTAGGGTTGTAGAGATATATGTATGCGGAAACCCAAAAGTTGTTCGGAGTCCCGGATGAGATCCCGGACGTCACGAGAGGTTCCGGAATGGTCCGGAGGTAAAGATTTATATATGGGAAGTCTTATTTTGGTCGCCGGAAAAGTTTCGCGCTTTATCGGTATTGTGCCGGGAGTGCCGAAAGGGGTCCGGGGTCCACCAAGGGGGTCCACCAGCCCCGGGGGGCCACATGGGCTGTAAGGGGTGCGCCTTGGCCTATATGGGCCAAGGGAACCAGCCCCAAGAGGCCCATGCGCAAGAGATAAGAAAAAAGGGAGAGTCCTAAAAGGGGAAGGCACCTCCGAGGTGCCTTGGGGGGGAAGGACTCCCCCCTGGCCGCACCCTTCCTTGGAGGAAGGGGCAAGGCTGCGCCCCCCCTCTCCCTTGGCCCTATATATAGTGGGGGGAAGGGAGGGCAGCAAGATCTAAGCCTTGGGCGCCTCCCTCCTCCCCTGCAACACCTCTCTCTCTCTCGCAGAAGCTCGGCGAAGCCCTGCCGGAGACCCGCTACATCCATCACCACACCGTCGTGCTGTTGGATCTCCATCAACCTCTCCTCCCCCCTTGCTGGATCAAGAAGGAGGAGACGTCGCTGCACCGTACGTGTGTTGAACGCGGAGGTGCCGTACGTTCGGCACTCGGTCATCGGTGATTTGGATCACGGCGAGTACGACTCCGTCATCCACGTTCATTGGAACGCTTCCGCTCGCGATCTACAAGGGTATGTAGATCCACTCCTTTCCCCTCGTTGCTAGTAGACTCCATAGATGCATCTTGGTGAGCGTAGGAAAATTTTAAATTATGCTACGATTCCCAACACTTTATGTATTTATTTTTTCAGTAATAACATTTGATCACTACTGTACTTTGGTTTTAATGTGATGATGAACTTCTATTAATTTGGTCACTTCTCTATTAATGATGTTCTGTAATGGTTTTTGACACACTTAATTATATATAATGCACGCAGAAGAACCGGCAATGGATGTACGGTGACAGACGCACCTCCGAGTACATTAAGGGTGTGCATAATTTTCTCGAAGTGGCCGAGGCAAACAAGCAGAATGGTTTTATGTGTTGTCCATGCCCTATCTGTGGGAATACGAAGTCTTACTCTGACTCGAAAACCATTCACATCCACCTGCTTGAGAAGGGTTTCATGCCACATTATAATGTTTGGACCAAGCACGGAGAAAGAGGGATTATGATGGAAGACAACGAAGAAGAAGAGATGATGACAACTATTTTCCCCGTGAATACGGTGATGAAAATTACTTTGGAATCAACAATGTAAGGTCTAAATTTATCACAAGCAAACACCACTGCTAAGAATTCTTTTTCAGTACTAGCATAGTTTCGTTGAGCACTGTCTAGAGTTTTACTAGCATAATGAATAACATTCAATTTCTTATCAACTCTTTGTCCTAGAATATAATCACTAGCATCACACATAATTTCAAAGGCAAGTTTCAATCAGGTGGTTGAACAATAGGTGCGGAAATTAAGGCTTTCTTGAGTGTTTCAAAGGCTTCTAAACAATCATCATCAAAAACAAAAGGAATATCCTTTTGCAAAAGATTCATAAGAGGCCTAGAAATTTTAGAAAAGTCTTCGATAAATCTCCTATAGAAACCAGCATGACCTAGGAAACTATGAATACCTTTTATATCTTTAGGGCACGGCATTTTCTCAATTGCATCAACCTTAACTTTGTCCACTTCAATACCTATTTCAGAAATTTTATGACCCAAGACAATGCCTTCATTAACCATAAAGTGGCACTTCTCCCAATTCAAGACAAGATTTGTTTGTTCACATCTCTGCAAAACTCGATCAAGATTGTTTAACAATCATCAAAAGACTTCCCATAAACAGAGAAGTCATCCATGAAAACCTCAACAATCTTTTCACAAAAGTGAGAGAATATAGCAGTCATACATCTTTGAAAGGTAGCAGGTGCATTGCATAAACCGAAAGGCATCTATAAGCATAGGTTCCAAAGTGAGAAGTGGAAGTGGTATTTTCTTGATCAGGCTGAGAAACAAGTATTTGTGAAAAACCAGAATATCCATCAAGGAAGCAAAAATGTGTGTGCTTAGAGAATCTTTCAAGCATTTTATCAATAAAAGGCAGAGGGTAATGATCTTTTCTAGTTGCTTTGTTTAATTTTTCTAAAATCAATTACCATTCTATAGCCTATAACAATTATTTGTGGAATAAGTTCATTCCTATCATTAGGAACAACAGTTATACCTCCTTTCTTAGGGACACAATGAACAGGGCTTACCCATCTACTATCAGCTATAAGATAGATTATACCTGCTTCCAGAAGTTTTAATATTTCCGTTCTTACCACTTCTTTCATCTTCGGATTTAACCGACGTTGGTGATCAACAACGGGTTTAGCATCAGGTTCCATATTAATTTTGTGCTGACATAGAGTGGGACTAATGCCCTTTAAATCATCAAGAGTATATCCAATAGCATCTCAGTGCTTCCTTAGAACTTTCAATAATCTTTCTTCTTCATGTTCTGAAAGGTTAGCACTAATAATAACAGGATATATCTTCTTTTCATCAAGATAAGCATACTTCAAAGTGTCTGGCAATTGTTTCAATTCAAACACAGGATCACCTTGAGGTGGAGGAGGACCTCCTAGAGTTTCAATAGGCAAGTTGTGTTTAAGCAGAGGACGTTGTTCAAAGAAAACCTTATCTATTTCATTTCTTTCATGCATATGTAAAACATTTTTATGGTCTAACAAATATTGTTTTAGTGGATCAGTAGGAGGCACAACAATAGAAGCAAGACCAATTAATTTATATTTATTAGGCAATTCTTTTTCATGAAGCTTTCTACTAAACTTGGAAAAATGAAACTCTTGAGACTCATCACCAAAACTAACACCGACAGTTTGTTTCTCATAGTCTATTCTAGCGTTAACGGTGTTCAAGAAAGGTCTATCAAAGATAATGGGACAAAAGTCATCTTGTGGGGAACCAAAAACAAGAAAATCAGTAGGGTATTTTATTTTCCCACACAAGACTTCAACATCTCTAACAATCCCAATTGGTGATATAGTGTCTCATTAGCAAGTTTAATAGTAGCATCTATGTCTTCTATCTCTGCATGTGCTATGTCATTCATAATTTCTTGATATAAGGTGTAAGGAATATCACTCACACTAGCACCTATGTCACATAAACCATGATAACAGTGATCTCCTATTTTAACTGAGACAATGGGCATGCCAACAACAGGTCTATGTTTATCTTTTTTATCAGGTTTGGCAATTCTAGCAGCTTCTTCGCAGAAGTAAATAGCATGCCCATCCATATCTTCTTCTAAGATATCTTTAACCATAGCAATACTAGGTTCTACTTTGATTTTTCATCAGGTTTAGGTGTTCTAATATAGTTTTTGTTAACCATAGTTGAAACTTTAGCATGTTCCTTTATCCTGACAGGGAAAGATGGTTTCTCAATATAAGCAGAAGGAACAACTGGATGAACATTATAAATTATAGTTTCTTCTTTAACTGGTACCGGTTCTTTGATTTCTTCTTTAATACGTGGGTGATATTTAAACCACTTCTCTTTAGGGAGATCAACATGAGTAGCAAATGATTCACAGAGGGAAGCTACTATCTCAGAGTCAAGTCCATATTTAGTGCTAAACTTTTGAAAAGCATCGGTATTCATAAAAGATTTAACACAATCATACTTAATCTTAATACTTGACTCTTTACCTTCGTCGAGTTCCCAATCTTCAGAGTTGCGTTTAATTCTTTCCAAAAGATCCTACCGAAATTTAATAGTCTTCTTCATAAAAGAACCAACACAAGAAGTATCGAGCATGGTTTGATCATTACGAGAAAGCCGAGCATAAAAGTTCTAGATAATAATTTCTTTTGAGAGCTCATGATTGGGGCATGAATATAACATTGACTTAAGCCTCCCCCAAGCTAGAGCGATACTTTCTCCTTCACGAGGCCAAAAATTATATATATAATTCCGATCACGATGAACTAGATGCATATGATAAAAATTTTGGTGGAACTCCAGTTTCAAAAGATTCCAATTCTAAGATCCAATATCATCGCATACCCTATACCATGCCAATGCTTTTCCCTTCAAAGATAAAGGGAAAACCTTTTTCATAACTTCATCCCCGGGTAAACCTGCAAGATTGAACAATCCACAAGTTTGTTCTACATATATCAAGTGCATATCAGGATGTTCGGTTCCATCTCCTGCATAAGGATTAGCTAGCAGTTGTTCTATCATACCGGCTCGAAGGAATTTCATATTCAATATTTTTAGTAGGTGCAGTAGGTTGAGGGGTAGCTAATTGTGGTTCCGGTCGAGGTGAAGATACCCCTAACAAACCCCTCAAAGGATTGTTTTCCATAGTAACAAGTGACAATAAATTTCAGCACACTATATACAAGTTTCCTTACCAAAGGCGTTTCACTCCCCGGCAACGGCGCCAGAAAATAGTCTTGATAACCCACAAGTATAGGGGATCAATTGTAGCTCTTTTCGATATGTAAGAGTGTCGAACCCAACGAGGAGCAGAAGGAAATGACAAGTAGTTTTCAGTAAGGTAATGTCTGCAAGTGCTGAAATTGTAAGTAACAGAGTAGTTTGATAGCAAGATAATTTGTAATGAGCAAGTAATGATTGTAGTGACAAAAGTGCAGCAAGGTAGCCCAATCCTTTTGAGGCAAAGGACAGGCCAAAACGGTCTCTTATAGTAAGCAAAGCGTTCTTGAGGGTACACGGGATTTTCATCTAGTTACTTTCATCATGTTGGTTTAATTCGTATTCAGTACTTTGATAATTTGATATGTGGGTTGACCGGTGCTTAGGTGTTGTTCTTACTTGAACAAACCTCCTACTTATGATTAACCCTCCCGCAAGCATCCGCAACTACGAGAAAATATTAAGAATAAATTCTAACCATAACATTAAACTTTGTATCCAATCGGTCCCTTACGGAATAACGCATAAACACTGGGTTTAAGCTTCTGTCACTCTTGCAACCCATCATCTAATTGCTACTCCACAATGCATTCCTTTAGGCCCAAATATGGTGAAGTGTCATGTAGTAGACGTTCACATGACACCACTAAGGGAATCACAACATACATACTATCAAAATATCGAACACATATCAAATTCACATGATTACTTGAAACATGATTTCTCCCATGACCTCAAGAACAAAAGTAACTACTCACAAATGATAATCATGCTCAAGATCAGAGGGGTATTAAATAGCAAATTGGATCTGAACATGTAATCTTTCCACCAAATAAACCATATAGTAATCAACTACAAGATGTAGTCAACACCACTAGTCACCCACAAGCACCAATCTATAGTTCTGGTAACAAGATTGAACACAAGAGATGAACTAGGGTTTGAGAGGAGTTGGTGCTGTTGAAGATGTTGATGGAGATTGCCCTCCCCAAGATGGGAGAGTTGTTGGTGATGATGATGACGACGATTTCCCCCTCCGGGAGGGAAGTTCCTCCGGCAGAATTTCTCCGCCGGAGGGCAAAAGTGCTCCTGTCCAAGTTCCGCCTCGAGATGGCGGCGCTTCGTCCCGAAAGTCCTCTCCTTATTTTTCTAGGTCAAAATGACTTATATACCAGAAGATGGGCACCGGAGGTGGGCCTAGATAAGCACAACCCACCAGGGCGCGCCTGGGCTCCCTGACGCGCCCAAGTGGGTTGTGCCCACCTGGTGGGCCCCCTCTGGTACTTATTTGCTCAAATATTCTTCAAATATTCCATAAAAAATCTCCGCGAAGTTTCGGCTTGTTTGGAGTTGTGCAGAATAGGTAGCCTGACGTAGCTTTTTCAGGTCCAGATTTCCAGCTGGCGGAATTCTCCCTCTTGGCGTGTACCTTGCAAATTATGAGAGAAAAGGCATTAGAATTACTCCAAAAAGCATTATTATTTATAAAAACATCATAAATATCAGTAAGAAAACATGATGCAAAATGGACGTATCAAGTACCGGTCTTGGGGTTGGTATCCTCTCCAGCGTCGTCGGCGTCTGGATCGTCCGTGATGAAGCACCTGTACAGGACTCAAAGAGGTGAAGTTTCGGAGGCCTATTGTCCCGACCTGCGGTGCACGCAGCAAGCCAGGATGAGGAAGACAACAGCAGCACAGAGATTAGAACCAGTGGCAAGAGGAAGGAGCGCGCGTGGATGTCCCTCTTGTTCTCATACTCATACATGTGGGGAAAGAATCTCCCTTATAAATAGGTCAAACTCCCTCTAAACTAGCAATGTGGGACTAAACTTTAGTAATGCCCCTTGCCTTGCACAAATGAGCTAAGTGGGCCTCTAGGATTTATTAGGAATTTCTGAAATTGTTATTAGGCTGGCCCATAAATAGATAAAATTCCAGCAATTTTCACTACAGAGTTCCGCAACGGGATATAATTTTTGGAAAGGTAATTGAGGTTTTTTTAGGACTGATAATATAGATTAAGAATTTCAATACATGTTCCCGTTGTGCCGGTGATTTCTGTGTTGCACATTCGTTGGTAATTTTTTTGTGCATTCGATATGAAATTCACGTCTCCTTTTTTTCGATTGCTTCTCATTGAGAGGCCTTGCTAATATATTATCATCTCCCGTTGAACTATGCTAGCTTGTGAAAGGTGCAATATCATTGGTGCAACAACATCTGTAACAAAGGTGGTTTGATGCATTCTAGGATCTCAAACACAACGGTGGATCCATCATCATAAAGATGAGCAAATATCTGAACATTTTGGAAAAACAAATTCCGGAATAGAAACAAGATGTAGTGGTATGGTTTCTTGTGCAAGGTGATTTAGTGTATGGTTTCTTCTACAAAGTGATTTAGTGTATGGTTTCTTCTGCGAAGTGATTTAGTGGTATGGTTTCTTCCCTGGTGAGATTGTTTTAAGCAACTACTCTTAAATAGAATCATGGATGATTGTATATCTGCATTGTGGTGAATGGTTCATTGTGCAGATGGTTGTAGTTTATGTAACAAAATATAGTGAAATGCACGAAGAAAATGATCTAAATGAAGTCCTGACAATTTATACATCTCAGTGAACACTTGAATGCGTGAGTATGGAATCATGGTGTTAATAATAGTCTGCGTATACTGATTTCTGAACCAATTCCACCCTTTATATTCCGATATCAATGCTGCTTGATTGTGGGGGGGGGGGGGGGGGGGGGGGGGATGAAGTAATGCTTATTGAGCGGTATAGAAAAATTAATCATTTTGTTGTAGAATCATGGTGTTGAGTAACTTACACTAATGTCATGCATATGACACTAGTCTATGTTACTACCGCCATAATGGAGAGTAACACAAAGATAGTGTCATAGGTGGTTGTATTTATTAGCTTGTAGACACATATTTTCTTCGGAAGTGTTATGTGATGGTAACATATTATGTTACTCTAAACACATATCTTCTCATTAATTACATGTCACATAAGCAAACTTATCTTGGGGTGCATTATGTTACTAGCTAAGTTACTCTCACTATGACACAGCTTTGGAAAATGAGTCATTTTTGTGTTTTTGTGCCCATCTAGTATTTTTTTTGCAAAAATGATACAGATCAGTTATTAAAGTTCACCCAAAGTACAAAGCATTTGAAGAGGATCAAAACTCGGAAGACAAACTCAAAAAAGATGAGCCGCATGATGAGGAACCCTAACCCCACCGCCCAAAGGAGACGACATGAATCTACGTCGGGGCTTCATTGACTATGTCCAAATAGACGAACTCTAGAAGGGTGGGAGCTCGGAAGATGAACTCAAAAAAGAAGCGCCGCCATCCGCTGGAGCGTCGTACCTGCGAGAACTAAAAAACTCTAACCTAAACTAATATTTGGAGCGGAGGCACCGGGATTCCTCTGCCCGTCACCAGCCTCGGAGCGACGGCAAGAGGGGAGACAAATCCACAGGCTCACGGACGAAGTGACCATCAAACGTGTAGCACCAATGAATCTCAGGGATACGCACAAACGTGGGTTTGATACTCTGGTCATCGCGGTCGCGTGGGTGTTGTTGGAAGCAAAGGAACGCACGCGTCTTCAACAGGGCGAGGCAACAAAAGTCGCCGCTAGAATTGGTAGATACTATTTTGCGAGAAGTTTAGGACTGAAGAACGGCTGGAGTAGGAGTCGGAGGTTTGTCGCGATTTGTGAGAGAGTAGGCTTTAGTTCTTTGTGTTGGTTGTAAAATGGCTGTTGCCGACAGTGATGTTTGCATCTACTCGTCAGCTTCTTGTACATTGCTCTTTCTCTCTTCTATAAAGATAAGGTACGTTATTGATGTGTTGTCTAAAAAAATTCTCAGGGATACGCACCATGGAGTCCACAAGTTAACAACCGGCCGTGATTGTGGCATGCATGCACCCCGAATTTTTCGAGCACGTCGTTCATCACGTACTATATATATGGAGAGAGAAGAGGCCCAGCGCAGAAAACCTAGCAGGGCGCGTCGTAGTTGTAGACCTAGGTATCCGCCGCCGACCGATCGAAATGACGGGCAGCACCGCCGCCACCACCACGCTGAGCATGAAGCTCCTCGTCGACACCAAGGGGCGCCGCGTGCTGTTCGCGGAGGCCGGCAAGGACGTGGTGGACTTCCTCTTCTCCCTCCTCGCCCTTCCGATCGGCACGGTCGTCAAGCTGATCGGCGCCAAGTCCATGGTGGGGAGCGCCGGCGACCTCTACCGCAGCGTCGAGAAGCTCGACGGAACCTACGTCCAGCCCGGCGCGGCCAAGGAAGAGATCCTCCGCCCCGTCATGGCCCGCTCACCGGCCAACAGCGCCCTCCTCGGCCTGCCGGCCCCGACGCCGCCGCCGGCTCCGTCCAACAGATTCTTCAAGTGCTCCATCGCCTCTTACAGCGTTTGCCGCGACTACGTGACGGACGTGAGCGGCACCAAGTGTCCCCGATGTTCCAATGCGATGACGACCCAAATCCAGTACGCGCCGCCTGCCGGTGCAGCAGATGGATTCGTGCGGGGCGTCGTGACGTACACGGTGATGGACAGCCTCGCGGTGTCGCCCATGTCAGCCATCTCCAGCATCACACTGCTCAACACCTTCGCGGTCACGGATCTCACCGCGCTCCAGGAGAAGACCGTGCAGATCGGATACAAGGAGGTGAGTCATCCATCTACTCCATGCATCTTCTTCAGTATAATTATCCCTACTTTTATTTCATTTCAAAAAAAGAAGGAACAATCTTGATCATGTTTTTAACTTCACGATTTTGGTAATTGCACAATCACATAATTCCAGCCGTGCGTACTCACCATGCATGCTCTGGTCTGGGTTGTTGGGTGGGTCTGTCAACTGGCTGAAATTACCACCGTTCGTATTGATTTGCAGGGTTTGGAGATACTCAAGGCCTCGCTGCAGTCCAAGACTGTTCTCACCGACGTCTTCCTTGGCAACAAGTCCCCCAGCCACGATTGAGATCCGGCGGGCGTGCACTATTTGATTGAGATACGAAAGTGAACAAACTATAGTTAGTTGGCTCGATCGATCCACATCTATATATATATATATATATATATATATATATCCAGCTCAGTCAGGCCCATCTTAATTTTCTGATGCATGCACGTACGTAGTTGCAAGTCCGTGCAACCCATGCTGCAAAATGCCTACCACAGATGATACAAGTATCGATTAGGAATTTTTGCTGCTTTGTGAAATACTCAACATGCCCGACGCTTATTTCTATATCTTTGAGCTTGTACCCGTCCGTATTGCTCTTGTGAATGTATCATGCGCATTGCGTGGTGATGTTTGTTCATTGGCCTGAATAACCGGCAATCAGCCTCCAGGAGGGGAGGGTTGATCGAAACGAATTCGGCAGCTAGGGGGAGGTGCTCCCAACGAACAAATCGCCCCCTCTGGATCCTCCTCCAGGGATCGCCTCTGGATTTTCTAAATGCCATGAACAATCCATACTTCATGGGCTTTGATCGGGCGGGGATGGCCGCATTTCTTCTTCAAATTTGTCTTTCGGGCTTCGATCTTCCTCGACTTCGTCCAATTGGACATAGTTTGAATGCCACGAACAATTCATGCCGTCTCGTTGGGACGGTAGGATTAGGGTTTCTCGTCATGTGGCGACTTTTGGTGTCAAATGCTTCAGATCTATGCAAGGGTTCAGCTGCGACGATTGCGGCTACAGGGCGCTGGTCCTTAGGGGCACATGCACAAAGACTTCCCGGCTGTCATTGACAAGGTCAAGCCGGCTCCGTTAGGGGAGTGGTCGCTTCTCCACCTGCAAGGCCTATAATCTTATCATGCATGAAGAGTTCTAAGACCTAATTTAGTGATCCAAAGTCCCCATCAAAAGTCATCTTCGGATGGCTTCTCTTTCGAGAAAGGATCAAGTCCAAAGTTAACCTCTTTCACAAGAATATAGCTCCCAATAGTGATTCAGGTTAAGACGCGACACATATGCCCCACATCTTACAACATTGCCAACAACACGGCTTCTCAACACGTATTTGCCCATCTGTCGCTCTCTCAGTCCTTTGGAGAATTTGGGACTCTCATAACGTCCAAGTCATCCACTACAAGAACCACCCAACCCTTCTAACTATCAAGAATATAGCTTTAGATTTTACCCCATGGACTCGTGGATTTAGGAAGCTATGTTGTTACAAGGATTGTGGCATTACACAGTAATGCCTCCTCTAGCGTAACATCACAAGCCTTGTAACTGCGGCCAACTAGATTGACAATTTGAATAATGCATTCAGGTGGGGACCATGATTGTTCAAACAAAGTATTTAATTTTCAACACTGTATCACATCACAGAATTTTCCAAACAAGACATCATAGTACGCATTTTGGCCTATAACATTTGCAGGTTCCACAGGTGCAAAACCGTCAACTATTTCCAGAAAATGCGAGATCGGTCTTCAGCAATAGAACATGAACTGCCTGACACTCTCCTTAACTTTGGGCAGTGGCTTTACCGGGACAGCTTGATCAAACCTTCGGGTGCCGCCCACAGAAGATGATCCCTGATCAGAGTGATTGTCATCCAGGTAGTGCCGCGCCCGGAAAGCCGCCAAGTGCGCATAGTATGCTGGAGGAACTGTTAATTTGGAACAAATGGAACAGAAAATTAACTGCCAATTGGCTGTGAAGGAAAATGAGATACATGGCTATAGGGAGCGACATCGGACACTCGGGCAAAAGGTAGATATCAGACAATGCAAAATTACACATCAAGACGTACCAATCGAGACGGACCGCGTGCACCGTGCGTAACTGTGAGACAGACAGAATAGTTAGGACAGGCATCAGTGAGAGGGGATGATATTTTTAGCAGAGGGTTGCAGTAAAAACTACCGAAAACTGCTTACGTGTAGCACAGATTGTAAGTCAGTGTTTGTAACGCATCGGCGGTGAAATTATTGTCATCGAAGAGGACATGGTAATGAGTTGGACGGCTCGTTCCCTGATAGGCATATGCAATTGCCATTACATTACTCCAATGTGAAAGGGTACTAAAGTGTTGTATGCATCAAAGGAGAAAATAAGGATCTGGAAGTGCGCCAGTAAGGATCAGCTGTTACCTGAATGCCGGCATGACTACAGAGGTAAAAATCAAACTCACTGGGATGGCATATCTTTGTATCAACAACGGTACCTGACAACAACATATGTAGTTAGTAAAAAAGTCAACCTAATGTTATGTGTCAAGATAATTACTTGCTTAGCAAATTTAGTTTACCAGGTAGGATGTTTCCACTTCGATCTGCCATGGCCCCTGAACGATGATCTTCCGGGAAGAGCCGTGTGTGATGCCGCTTTTGCACCACAACAAATGTAACTTGAGGAAGGTAACCGTTCTCTAAGCTAGAGCAAGCCTAGGAGAGAGCAAACAACAAGATAAAATCAAATACAATTCCAAAGGTCTATGTTATTATTCTCTGCAACCGACTAAATAAAATCAAATACAATATAGAAACAGAGAGAAATAAAGGAGGCAAAAAGAATACCCTGTATATTACATCCATTTCATAAAGCAAGACCTGGCTAAATTGGCCTTCACTAACACCATCTCTGCAAGGAAAGCAAACAAGCTCTCAGTACAGACAACAAAGGCATTGATTCAGAAATCAGAGCACAAATAATTTCCTTCACTAACCGGTAAAATATTATCCTTCCAGGTTTGCAAGACTTGTTTGCTTTATAGAAGGACAAAAGCAACTCTCTGCAACAGAGACATTTATCCACAACAAATATTACATTAGGAAAAAAACAACAGTAACAGACACTGGCATATCCAACGTTACCTTATCATTCCACCATATATAACCCCCTTCTGTGGATCTTTCACTTCCGTGAAAAGGTCAGCTATGATTTCTTCCCTATGACCTTGTGAAGACACCAAGCATGTGTACTTAGACACTTCAGGCCAATCCATCGACGCAACAACCTGTGAAAGCTTTAACATTACATTGTAGAAACTGGAACCACAGCGCAAGAACAAAAATATGACATGATCTAGTTCTACAATATAGTAAGAACAGTACATGGCTTCTAAAAAAAATTCTAGAAAAAAAACTTTCTGGTGCAATATATGTCTGTTTAGTTATATAAATTTTATCTAAATATATGTCATTCCACAACTTTGAGGTAAATTATCTCATTTCTTCCCAGTATGAACTCATATTCTCAACATCAAAGGAGGTTTTATCTCATAAACTTTCTCAAACCCATGCTTTATAAAATGGATTTTTTTCTAAAGCATGAGTTTTTCTTAAGTCATGTGTGAACAAACAGATATACATCAGTTGACAAGAGTACATTTGCTAAACTATAGTTTCTAGTACATGCACTTCAATGATGAAAAAAACATCAAACCTCAAAACACTAGGTCTCGAGCAAAATAATTGAACAGCGACGCTATAAGAGAAAGTACAAAGATTGTCAGGGCACAAACCGCTGCAATAGATGGAGACACATCCTCCCCAGGAGATGGGTGGGTCACATCTGCTCCAAATATAATTGTAGGCTTATCTGTCAACAGAGGTATCCTCCGAAGCAATGCATTTTCTAGTACGGTGTTCCGACCACCAACCTAAGTTAAAATTGTCAGCGGAATGATTGACCTCCGAATTAGAGCCACAATGCATGCACTTGCACAGTTTATCCTACCTTAACATTGATCTTAAGGGCCATATTTTGTAGATACTGTGTGCCAGCTCTCTGAACATGCTTAGGTAAACAGCACTGAGTTATTAAACCAAGCTCAATTTCACAAAGCCGCTTTACTCTTCCTGTATATGCACGAAAGGTTACTACAGCACAGCAAAAAAAAATTCCCATCACCCTGAAAAGCCATTTGATGTGCTTACCATAACAATCACTTGCATTAGGTCCATCAGGTAATACTACAAATAGTAACTCAAGGTTTTCTCCTTCCAAACCTTGCTGAGCAAGCACTTGAGCAGATTGTCTATATATATTTTTTACAGCTTCTAAGTTACCCTGGCATGCCTGAACAATGTCCACACACGGTGTCTCACTTACTTGCTACATCAAAAGAAGAAAAAGACAGTCAAATCACCCATACATTATATTATAAACAGCATTGTATTCTGAGTTGTGAAAGTATTTTTACCATGCCCATGTTATTGCAGGTGCCAACCAAATGGTCGCAGAACACGCTAACATCATTCCATTGCAACCGAGAGCCAAATGAAACACAGGCCCAGTGCCTGATGGACCCTCCATTTATCATTCTCTGAAAATGCAAGCTCATATTTTAACCCAGAATATAAAAATATTATACCACCAAATATGTTGAAACATTACCATGACCAACACAAAAACGTTTTTTTAATGATTTCTCGAACATAATTACAATTGTCAGCAAAAACGAGAAGAAAAAGAGATGATCTCTAGAGGGAGATGTGTTACCCTGACTAAGTATCAACTAGTAAGTACATATGCCTTAAGAGACCACATAACATTGTAATTGCACAAACTGCCAGTAGCAATTATATTGCTTGTGAAAACAGAATTAGTTGCAAATTAGTGCAACTGAAGTATTTAAGAAAATGATTAAAAAAAAGATAAATAGCTCAAAATACCTTGTTATTCATGTTCCACTGTCCTACCGATGGATTACATATTTGTTCTCGTCCAGACTGATGGTATTTAAGCTAAAAAACAGAACAATTTCATGAGGAGACACTGCGCTCAAAGTTTTAATGAGATTATTCTTTAGTATAAATAAAAAACATGTACCCTTGGAGGAGGCAGCACACGAGCATCGACCAATGCTAGTTGGTTCATCACCTTAATTCCAAATTCTTTTGCATTATCATCAATGCCATAGTTGTTTCTATTAATAACCTGATAATACAAAATGGTATATCAATTTTATAATAACATAATAAAAAAGCACAAGACAAGAACAAAAACTGTATATCTAAATGTAAACAACAAAGAGGTCAAATGTGAGCAACTAACAAATTCACCTCCACTTAACATAAAAAAATTCAAATAAATAGATAATTCACCTCCACGATACTACCCTCCCTTTTATCTGGCCTCTCACATGCCAACCTCAATATGTTTGTGACTTGACGCTCATTTAGCTTTCTCGAATAGCGTTGTCCTCCAAGTATGTTGCAAACCTGCATACAAAAGGATAATTCTAATTACATATGGGTGCATCAGACAAAACCTGAAGAAGTTTACATATATAAGTATGCATATGTATCCGCCCTATTAATTGGTTTTAAGCAATCAGATAGATCAGGATTCAAAGAAAAAGGAAACCTCCATAGGCAAATATGTTGGCCTGCTATCACTGCCAGCTTGAAGGCATGGCCACTGTATATATTTCAAAGAGTAATCATATTGGCGTTTAAAGTACTGGACAACTGATACCCTTGTCCCGTCTAGGTCAAATCTGTAAAAAGTGAACAAAATTACGTAAGAGTATGGCATGATATAATAAATGAAATGCGATGCCACTAAAGAAAACGATGAGTACAAAAGAGGTAACAAATACGTCAATTCATTTAGCGGAGCTGAGGTTATCCCAGTAATTTTGTAACGAATGGATATATCAGGTCGATGCGTTGCCACAACTCAGACTCCCTTGAGGGCTTTCTTTAGCTACAAAGCAGAAAAGGACAAAACAGGATCAACTTCAACCATTATATATATTTTGGTACAGTAAAGAATGACAAAGGATGCAAATAAAGCTGTATCATGGTACATACTTTCAGGCGATCCTGGTCGAACAAACGCCTTGGAGCATCACCCCGGATGTTAAGATATTCCAGTGCAAAATCCATAACTGGTTGAGCTTTGTAAAATGCTGTTGCAGAAATATCTGCATAGGGAAAATATAAAATTCATCAAACAGACAAAGGATTTTAAGTAATGAACTCCAGAGCTTCATACTGACGATGAAGTTCGAAAAAGCACTTAAATTAATATGAAAACTGTGGAATGCATACTTTGTGTTTCACAAGCAAAGATAGATCTTGCAATGATATGGTTAGTTTATAAGAGATGGGTGCACCTCCCTCCGTTCATTAATATAAGACATTTTAGCTTTCTCTTGATTCGTATGTACGCATGTTCACTCATTTTAGTATCATGTAGTCAATATTGAAATAGCTAATAGGTCGTACATTAGTGAACGGAGGAAGTACACACTTCTTTCATGAAGAGAAGAACAATATCTTGTGCAGTAAGTTATTATAGGTAGAAACCAGTATGTTACTATACCAATATTCAGTGACAATCCCATCTGTGTGGGGCGCAGGCTCTGATAATACCCTCGCCAGCATTCCACCCCGCTGCCAATGTCACCACCATGTCCAAATGATTTTGAGAAAAATGATCTTGAGATGGGTGTATACCTGTCAAAAATCAGCAAGCAAAATAAATCTATGTATGAAGGAACTAGAATAACAAGCACGGCCTCAAGCAATAGGAAGACACGCTCTGCCAATAAACATGTGCTGTTCTATATGAATCAAATATCTCTGGACACATTACTTTGCAGTGGGGGTTTCCCTCAGAGCGATATCAAGAGCCTGGATAGTGTCCTGCGGCAGTTCTCTCTGCCTACCAGCCAAGAATTGCTGAAGATTGTATAGATTTAGTTTTGCAACTTCCTTTATGGTGACCTTATACTCCTTTTCCCTGAAAAAGAGAAGGATTAACACAAGTGATACATAAATTACAACTACATCAGAAATATGGAAAACATCATACCCCTGGTATCCTCTCTCGGTATTTGATACTTTGACAATAAATTCTTTGGTTTTAAATGGCAGTGGAGCTGCAGTAAACATTCCCTTTCTTCCATCATAAACAGGCAATCTCCCATCCAAATGTTGTTTATGCAATCTAACAAGTTCATTAATTATAGATCTGTTCCTCTCACGAGCCATCGATTCAGGACTGATTGATACCTATATCAATAATAATTTAGCAATTGCTATTCAAATCAACCGGTGTCATGAGATAAAAGAAAGATTATAATAACATCTTTCAAAGCATTTGACAACAACTGAATGACCCTAATACTGAGAAACAAATCTATGCAAATTGATAATTAATTTGACATATATGATCAACTATTCGACAGAGTACAGATGACACACCTTAGGTGTGTTTTGAGAAAAATATATTCAATGTAGGCAACTCAAAGAATTGTTATAAACAACATAAGAATGAGAACAGGTAAATCGTATTTTTCCTACCAAATTTGCATATCAGATTAGGCCAATGTGCCAAAATTTCGTTTGACTTTGACAAAAATTCAACCTTTTTTATGAAATTTGATAAATAAACAAATTAAGTTGGGCCCTGATTCAGTTTTCACTGCATTTTATTTGATTAAACCGTAAATATTTTGGTAACCACTGAAACCACCAGGCTTTCATAAATCTCTGCCAAAGTGAATCCTGCTGATGTCTAGGCTGTAATTATGGTTCTCACTTTCAGTGTAATTTCGGAAATTTCATTCATTTCGGTACATACTGAAATAATTGCCTTTCGGTCAAAATATTTCAGCAATTTCAGTAGTACATAGAAATTCAAATTATTGTTTTGAAATTTTAAAATATTTGCTTGGATCTTAGTTAATTCAAGTTGAAATTTTGGCCATTTCACCAAAATGAAAACCGAAATAACTAAATTGGTGATTTCAGCGATGACCAAAATATTTCTGAAACAGGAACTCAAAACTCATGCCTGCACTACAAAATTGGGTGATCGATGTATGTGGCAAAGCCACTTCCAAGTGACCTTAAACTGACCTTGATTTGCAAAATTAGTCCAGCATGCCAATCAAATTTACTGCAAATTAAGGTGGATGTGAAATGAACATATACTCCTATTCCTCTACAAGCTATTAGGGATTAATGCATTGCCAATGATAGCCATGTTCTAAGGGTTTTAAAGCTCACAATAGCTACTTGTAAGTCACCTGAAAATAGTTTTTGGGTCAGTCGATTTTGGAAGGAAGGAAGGAAGGAAGAAGCCGCCGGAGAGAAGGAAGATGCAGTCCTCGGCTCGCTGGAGAAGCCCGTTGGGTCTATCTTAGGGTGGCAGGCGGCCCCACTATCTATCTTAGGCATGTTGGGGGTGGGGGTGTAGGTTCGCCGGAAAAAAAGGTTCATGGCCGCGGTTAGAGGGATGGCCGGGGGCGGCGGCAACAAGGCGGCGGTTGGCGGAGCGGAGAGGCTGGCCCGGGAGCGCTGCCGGCCGCGGGTGGTTACCCCGGTGCTAGATCCGCGGTTCAAGGTTGAAGAAGATGAACAGTGATGAGGTTGAAGAAGCTGATCTGGTCAACCATCTTGCATCCGACGGCTCAGAGCGAATCAACTGACCCAAATCTGATTTTCAGTTACCTGACAGCTAGCCAATCCCTTGAAAGCTCAAAACCTAGCCTATTTTAGAGAGAAGTCTTCCCAAAAGAAGAGCACCACGTGAGCGAAAGCAACACATTACGTACATCGTAGTGGTAGATCTCCTTGCCGGCGACCTGCACGAGGAGATGGTTGGCGCGCACCCGGCACCTCTTGCCGGCCGTCCCGTACCCCGGCCGCGCATGGAACCCCGTCGACTTGCTCGACGCCGGAGGCAGATTCCGAGGCGGCACGACCACGGCCACCTGCGACTCCTGGGCTCCCGTGGCGGCCGCCGCCGGCGCCGAGGACGAAGACCCCTGGACCGCCTCCGACACCGCCAACCTCCTCTCCATCTCTCCGCTCAGCGCCTCCACCTCTGCCTGACCCGGAACCGTCGCCGTTGCCGGCGGCCGGCCGCGCCCCGCGCCCACGGGACGCTCCACCGCCCCCACCTCCAAGCCGCCTCGGCCTAGCCCGCCTCGATGAGCGCCCAAGTGGCCTCGCCCGGCGTCGCGATGGCCACCGCGCTGGACCCCGGCGTCGGCGCCGCCGCCCTGGCCACGGTGGGCATCCTGCTGCTCCCCGCCTCTTCCTCGGCCTCGACCGCGTCCTCCCGCACCCTGCTGGTCGCCACCGCGGCCGCCGTGCCGGCCGCCTCCACCTCTAGCGCTCGTGGACATCGTGGGCGCGACCCCCAGTGAAGTGGCAGCACGAAACCAAGAAAAACCACCGGCCGATGAGGTTGGAAGCGGAGGAGGCGGGGAATATATACAGGGTCTGTTTCGCGGATGGACGTGCCTTTTCACATAGACTTCGACGCATGAACATCCTATAATCGCTCACTGACATGTGAACCAGGGGACCGTCCGGCCCCGCTGGTCAGTGACACTGCACATGTAAGGCGTTCGCACGCGTTGCCGCGGTATGGGGCCCGGAAAGCTTAGAGATGCGTGCGAAGAGCAACGGGCGCCTGATGATGTTTAGTCTAGCCAGGGCATGCACCACATTTCCAGCGTATAATAATTAAATTCAACTTAAAAAGTACATTTCCAGAGCATAATCTTTTAGATCATCAATACTACTCACTAAAACGATGACAATTAATATGAATTGAAGGGAGTAATTTAATTTAAACGCGTCTAATCGTAAATATTTGCCGCCCAATAGTTCAGTTTTGCGATATCCTTAGATCACATATTAGACCATTCATTCTTGGGTTGAAGATTGCTAACCGATCATTCCGCACACGTTTAGTTTAGCCATTACATTTCGACGCATATATAGGGTGCACATTTAATGGCTAGTGGGGTCTAATCTTGTGATACGTACCCTTTAGGTCGTATATATGAATCATCCTATAATTTATGTTTGGGCTCGTTGGCAAATATTTTGGGATGCTCGTTTGACCAACACATATTTGTTGTTTAGTTATGTGATACCCTTATATTGCATACCATTCATTCCATAATTTAATTTTACATGCGTCTAGCCAACAGATACATTTGGATGTATCCAGCCGACAACTGGCTAGCTAGAGGTTGGTTCACTCTTTGTGATCACTCAGTTATCCTAAAGTTTATGTTTGCATGCGTCTAGCCAACAATTTTTTCCTACCAAGTCATGTGATACCCTTAGATCATATAGTGACCATCTTATATTTTACCTTTGCACGTGTCTAGCCAACTAATATTTGCTGGATAGTGGGCCTAGGCACATATGCAAAAGGAAGGTTTGCCTACTTTTTAACGTGTATGACGAAAACGAAAATCGCAAAACACTTGGTCCCCTCTCTCGCTAGAGTCTGGTCTCTACCCCACTCATGCCCCGTGCCACATGCATGTTGCGATTGCTAAACGCCTCACACGGTTTGCACCATTCCCCTCGTCCCCACCCTCCACACTTGGCCGGTCCCTCCCGATTATCTTCTGCACCCCTCGCCCACCGAAAACACGCCTGACCATTAAATATTTACTGCCCAATAGTTCAATTTTGCGATATCTTTAAATCACATATAGACCATTCATTGTTGAGTTGAAGATTGCTAACCGATCATTCCGCATGCGTCTAGCCATTTGATACATTTTGATGTATCTAGGGTGCACATTTAATGGCTAATGGGGATTACTCTTGTGATACCCTTCAGGTCGCATATAGATCATCTTATAATTTATGTTTGTGCATGTTGGCAAATGTTTTTGGAGGCGTTTGGCAACACATATTTGTTGGCCAGTTGTTTACTTCTGTGATACTATCAGATTACATACAATTCATTCCATAATTTATTTCTATACGCATCTAGTCGATAGATACATTTGGACGTATCCAGCCGACAACTGGCTAGACGTTGGTTCATTCTTTGTGATCATTTGATTGTCTTATGGTTTACATTTGCATGCATCTAGCCAGCAAATATTTGCTAGCCAGTCTTGTGATACCCTCATATCATATAGTGACCATCTTATATTTTATATTTGCACGTGTCTAGCCAACTAATATTTGCTGCCTAGTGAGCCTAGACACATATGCAAAAGGAAGGTTTTGTCTACTTTTTAACGTGTATGACGAAAACGAAAATCACAACACACTTGGTCCCCTCTCTCGCTCAAGTCTTGCCCCCCCCCCCCACTCATGCTCCATGCCACAAGCGTGTCACGATTACCAAAAAGGCTTTCGCCCCGCTTTATATTATAAAGCCAACCGCACAACAAGCATCCAACAAGGTCCAACACAAAACCACGCGCACACACACGGAAGTCCACAGGAACAAATAGTACATGAAAGGGTCAATGCTGAGGGCACAGCACAACAAGCCCTAAACCCAAGACACACACGCCACAGAGCCGCCAGGCGGTCTAGTCAGGCTCAGGTGGGGGAGGCGGTAGCGGGGGAGCCACGCGGAGCGCCATCGAGCGGAGATCAGAGAGGAGGGTGGTGATGACGTCCCGGTCCTGGGGGCGGCTAAGCGGCCGCCAAAGCTGCAGGTAACCACACAATTTGAAGATTGCGTCAGTCGCACGTCGGAGAGGCACCTTCTGGATAACAAGCTTATTGCGAATGTTTCAAAGCATCCAGGCGAGAACCCCAACGCACAGCCATCTAATATGGCGGTAGCGAGTAGGGGAAGCGTTAAGCTCGGCAAGCAGGTCGGGGAAGTTGGTATTACACCACTGTCCGCCAACCGTTTCGCGGAAGCAGGCCCAAAGGAACTGGGCAGAGTGGCACGAGAAAAAGATGTGGTTAGCATCCTCAATCGTGCCACAGATGGGGCACATCCCATCACCCGGGCCATTACGCTTGAGGACTTCAACCCCAGAGGGGAGGCGTCCACGGATCCATTGCCACAGGAAGATCCTGATTTTCAGCGGAAGTCGGATGTCCCAGATCAGGCTAAATGGTTCCGGGGCCGTCGAGGGAGCAATGGCGCCGTACAGGGACCGCGTGGAGAAACGGCCAGAGGACTCGAGGCGCCAGGAAAGAACATCCCAGTCCTCCTTGACGTTCATTGGCATAAGTGCGATGTCTTGGAGTAGGGAGTCCCAGGCGGCCACCTCGAGGGGGCCAAAGGGGCGCCGGAAGGCGAGACGCCCTAAGTCAATAAGGGCCGTCTCGACAGAGACCCGAGGGTCAGCCGCAATGGCAAATAATTCTGGGAATCGCGCAGCCAGGGGGGAGTCCCCTAGCCAGCGGTCGAACCAGAACAAGGCCGAGGCCCCGGAGCCAACCGAGATGGATGTGCTGATGCGAAGTACGGGCAGAAGCTGGATCACGGACTGCCAGAACTAGGATCGACCCGTACGTTGGCAAAAGGCAAGAGGTTGGCCACGGAGGTACTTATTACGGATGATGGTGAGCCAGAGGCCTCCCTCCCCATTGGCAATACGCCACAGCCATCGGGTCAGGAGGGTAATGTTCATGTGTCGGGATGACAGGATCCCAAGGCCACCCTGGTCTTTGGGTTTGCAGATGTCGGGCCAGCTCACCATATGGTACTTCTGCTTGTCGCCCTCGCCAGCTCGGAAGAACCTCGACTGGTATTTGGCCACCTCTTGATGGAGGGTCTCATGAAGGCTGTAGAAGCTCATGAGAAACTAGAGAAGGCTGGCAAGCGAGGAGTTGATTAGGATCACCTTGGCAGCTTTCGACAGCCAGCGTCCCCTCCAGGGTTCAACCCTGTGCTGCATCCTAGTCACCGTCGGGCGGAGATCCGCGACGGTGAGTCTGGAGTCACTAATGGGCACCCCCAAGTAAGTCGTGGGGAAGGAGCCCAGGCGGCAGTTCAGCCGGTCCGCAATGGACAAATCATCGTCCGGGGGGTAGCCGAGGACCATCACTTCGCTCTTGTCGAAGTTGATGGTGAGTCCCGACATATGTTGGAAGCACAGGAGGAGGAACTTCAGGTTGGCGATGTCGGCCGCAGAGCCCTCCACCATGACTATGGTGTCGTCCGCGTATTGGAGGAGGGAGACCCCTCCTCCATCCACTAGGAGGGGGACAACACCCCGGATATGGCCGCAGGCTTTGGCCTTATCAAGGATGACCGCAAGGGCATCGACAACCATGTTGAAAAGGAACGGGGAGAACGGGTCACCCTGGTGCACCCCACATAAGGTGGGGAAGTAGGGACCGATCTCGCCGTTAATGTTGACCGCCGTGCGACCGCAGGTGACAAGTTGCATAACGCGGGTCACCCAGCGGTCGTCGAAGCCCTTCCGAAGCAATACTTCCCGAAGGAAGGGCCAGTGGACCGTGTCGTAGGCCTTATGAAAGTCGAGCTTAAGGAACACAGCGCGGTGGTGCTTAGATCGGACTTCATGGAGGACTTCGTGAAAGACCAACACCACATCCAAAATAAATCGGCCTTGGATGGAGGCGGATTGGTTGGGGTGGGTGACAGAGTCTGCAAGAAGGGTCACCCTATTGGCGTACCCTTTGGCCAGGATCCTGAAGATCACGTTAATCACGGTGATCGGGCGGAACTGGCGGATGTCCGAGGCCCCCGGAACCTTTGGGATGAGGGTAATGATCCCAAAGTTCAGACGCCCAAGGTCCATGGTCCTAGAGAAGAACTCGTCGAAGAGGGCCATGACCTCCGGTTTGATGGTTTGCCAGAATGTTTTAAACAACAGGACTGGCAATCCATCGGGGCCCGGAGCCGAGGAGGGGTTCATTCCGTTGATCGCCGCAAGGACCTCCTCCTCCGAGAAAGGCGCCACCAAAGCGGTGTTGGCCTCGGCGGAGACAAGCTGGGCACCCGACCAGGTATCGGGGGCCAGCGCAGCCCCACCCCGAGGGGTGGGGGTGAAAAGGGCTTTATAGAAGCCGTCTACGTGGGCACGGATGTCCGAGGGGAGAACAAGCTGAGTATCACCATCCCACAGGGAGTGAATGGAGTTGCGACGACGCCGGCCGTTGGCAATCGCCTGGAAGTAGGCCGTGTTGGCGTCGCCCTGAAGCACCCACCGTTGGGTGCCGCGCAACCGCCAGTAGGCCTCCTCGTCAGCGTAGATGACCGAGAGCTGGTGCTCGAGATCATATCTCAACATCCACTCATCCGGGGAGATCCCAGACGAGTCAACACGGGCGTCCAGGGCCTGGATGGCGCTCAGGAGGGCCTTCTTGCGGTCCCGGATATCACGGCCGAGGTTCGCGCCCCATCCCTTCATAAATTGGCGGGCTAGCTTGGCGCAGAACTGCCAGGAGTCCACCGCGGACATGGCGCGATGAGGGGAATTGCGCGCGGCGGTCCACTTAGCCGCAACAGCCTCGCGGAACCCGGCCTGGTTGAGCCAGAAGAGCTCAAACCGGAACCGAGGGGGATGGGGGGGCGTTCATTAGCAGAGGAGAGGAGAAGAGGGACATGATCGGAGCCGATCCTGGTAATAGCCTGAACCGAGGCCAGGGGGATCTGAGCTCCCATTCCGGGGAAACTAAGACGCGGTCTAGGACAGACTGCGTCGGGTTCGCCTGGCGGTTAGTCCAGGTGAACCGGGCCCCCGTGCGCTCGAGCTCACGGAGGCCAAGCTCCGCGATGTAGTCGTTAAACATCTGCATCCGGGGGCGATTAACCCGGTCATTGTTCTTCTCATCCGGGGAGCGGATGAGGTTAAAGTCACCCCCACCACAACAGGGAGGGGGAAGCGGAGATCTTCTGCTGCAGCTCGGCGAGGAAGGTCGGGGAGCGGCTGTGGTCCGCCGGTCCGTAGACGATGATGACCTCCCATTTAAAGTTGAGCGCGCGCTCGAAGATCTCCATACTAACGAAGAACTCGCCCCGATCCATACCTCCCACCTCAAAGGTGGCATCCTTAACACCTAAGAGGATGCCACCCGAGTGGCGATTGTTCCCACTAGAAGGGAGCCAATGCCAGGCGAACAGGTGGGAGCTAAGGCTGTCAAGCTCGGGGAGACAGAAATCCGTGCGCATGGTTTCTTGGATGGCAATGGTGTCGATGTGCTCGTCACGGATGTACTCAACTAGCTGGCGGCGGCGGCTGTCATGGCCGAAGCCGCGGATGTTCCAGAAGAGGGCACGCATCTAAACCACCATTGAGGGGCTGCTTGACCCTAGGACGGTGGAAGCACTGTGGGCTCTAAGAGCGGCAGTGCGGGAGCGAGTGCGACCACAGATTTCCTCGACCGGCGTCCCAGAGGGCTGGGGTGCCGGGGTGCGGAGGAGACGGCCCCGGGTCTCGGCGAGTTTCCCGTCAAGGATCTCGCGGGCCTGGATAGCCGCAATCTGGTCCAAGGGGGGATCAACCTCCCCCCTGAAAACTACGGACGAGTCTAGGGCCACCTTGGCAAGGCGGCCGAGCGGGATGGCTTTGAGCGCAGAAAAGGAGCAGCTGGAAGAACTGGAGGGGATGTCGGTCGCACCTGTCTCGAGGTTCCGGGCCGCAGCCCGGATCTCAGCCCGCTCGGAGATGGACGGCGCCGGGAAGCCGGCCGGGCGATCCGCGTCGAGCCGGGCGCTGCGGCGGGAGGCCGTCACCGGGGTCGACGAGGCCCAAGCCCGACGGACGTAGGACATCGACCGAGGCGGGTGGGAGTCGACGGGGGTGCTCACCTCCTCGGAGGCCCCCAGCAGCAAACGAGTCGGGGACGCAGGTGCCGGAGGCATCAGACGGGCACCAGACTCTGCCTGGGGAGAGGGCGGATCCGGGGCCGGCGCGTCGTACACCGGGGCAGGGGAGGGAGGCGGGAGGCGGCGGTGCGTCCACCCCAGGGGGGTCCATCGGGGGGGACCCGAGGGGTGGAGGCGCCGACGTCGGCGAGGCCGGAGGCAGGAGAGACGCCGAGGCCGGGGACGAGGGGGCCGTGGCCACCACGGGAACGGCGCACGGCGAGCGCGGCGAAGATGCCGGGAGGACGAGGAGGCTAACGCTGGAGATGTCGCTGAGCTCGGCCAAAGAGGAGGGAGAGGAGACCGGCAGCGCGGCGGGGGCGGCCTCGGAGGAGGGGGCCAACCCACGCGACCGGCCCGCACCCGCACCCCCACGCCCCGGAGGATGAGAGGGGTCTCGTGAGGGGGAGCGGCTGCGGCCAAAGCGCTCGTCGTCGTCCTCCGGATCCTCGTGGCGGGAGGGGCGCAGACAGCGGTAGTGGGAGTCGTCGCGGGGGTCCGCGCCGCCCCCACCAAAGTGGCCATCAGCGAGGTGTCGAGGGCGGCCTATGTGGTTGGGAGGCTCGGGGTAGATCTTGAGGTCAAATCCTTGGTCGTTGAAGAACACTCTGACGGTGGCACGGAGGGTGGAGGAGTCCAGGCACTTGACCTTGACACGGACCTCCTCCTCCTTGCGAAGGGAGAGCTCGTCCACCACCACCACCTTACCCAGGAGCTTGGACATGCTACGGATCACCTTCTCAGAGCGGGCGATGTCGGGGAGGCCCGCTATGAGGATCCAAGCAGTGTCCAGCACGGCAACCGCCTTAGGGTCCATCAGGGGCTCAGAGATGTTGACGACGAGCTTGTTGAGGGCGAGGGTGATGTCGTCACTACGGGTGCAAAGGCCCAGGCTGAGAGCGTCGGGGAAGACCACGGTGAAGGAGCTATCCGAGGTCGGAGTCACCTGCCAGTCCCAGACGCGACGACAGAGGTGGTTAAGCTCCGCCTCGATCATCTCTGGCGAAGCGACCCCGGCCCCCACGATGGTCACGACCGCAAGGAGCGACGGAGACGGTGGGGGGACGTCCTCCACCTCGTTGTGGAAGAATCCGAGGCCTCGATGCCGTGGCCGTACATCATCAGCTCCTCTGAGACCGGGCGGTCGGGACAGAGAGCCGCGGGGTGGTCCGGATCTGAGCACACGAAGCAGCACTGGGGACTCATGCAGACCATCTGGGAGTGTCCCAGAAGGTCGCAATTGAAGCACTTGACGAGGTTGGCGGCGGGGTCATCCGGGCAGAGGGCAGTCGAGGTCGTTGCGGCCGGGACGCGAGATGTAGCCGGGGCCGCTGCCTGGCCATTGCCACGGCCGAGCCCCCGCTTCTTCTTCCGCTTCGGACCGGCCTTGGCGTGGCCGGCCCCCGGGGGGAAGCTAGGGGCGGAGCGGGGAGGATGGTACCGGCGGGCCTCGGAGGAGGCGGCAGGGGGACGGTCGAGGATCGGTGAGCGGGAGCGGCCACCGTCCCGGCGCCGGGGAGGGGACGGGGAGCGGCGGCGCTGAGACCTCCACTCCTGCACGGGCGCGGGCGAGCGGGACCGGGAGCGGTCCCGGCGATCAGCCCTGGCCGGAGAACGACGCGGCGGGGAGCGGTGGTCGGTGCGCGGGGGCGAGTGGCGGTCGGAGCGGGGAGGGGAACGCCGAGAGTCCCGAGAAGAAAGCTGGCGGCGGAGCTCTTCCTCATGGCGGGAAGCTTCGGGGGAGGGGCGGGGAGCAGCACGGTGGTCTTCGGCTCGCCGCTTAGGCCGAGGGGCGTCATCCCCCCACGAGCGTGGCATGGGAGCCGACGGGGAGGGAGCGGGGCGGGGGATAGGGAGAGAGGCGGCGGCGGGAGGGGGGGGGGCGGAGTGCGCTGTAGGGTTTCTGTCGGGGGAGGGGAGAGCGAGGATGGGGGACGAGGCAGGCCAGCGGGGAGCCAAAAGGCCTGGCGACCCGGCTGGGCCGGCCCATCACAGGATCCAGGAGGGAGGCCCAAGCTCGAGGTGGATGCCCGAACCGGGATCGGCCCAGGAAGCCTCCAGCCCAGGGCAGGACGGCCCAGCTCGCGAGGCAGGGAGGTCGGGGCGAGGGTTTCCTCTGCCGCCACCGTCCCTGCCGCGGCCGACGGCGGTGCCACCGGGGGAGCGGGCCAAGCCCGACTGGGAGCGCGAGAGGGGGACAGGCGTAGCGCGGAGGTCCCAAAGGAAGCAATGAATGGGCGGACGAAGACGTGCCGCGGCGCGGAGTCCAGGGGGGCGTTCGCTGCGACGCGCCAAGACGTGCCAGCCAGCCCCTGGTCGGACCGCCCCGCGACACCCCACGCCGAGGCGCGGCGGCGGCGAGCGGTCCGATGAGCCAAGGCGGCGGCTTTCCGGGGCGTCAGCGGCGAGGGGACAGAGGAGCGAGGCGCGCGGGCGGGGGCGCCAGTGTGACCGGAACGCGGCAGGGGCGCGGGCACCACCCGGGACCCGACAGCCCGAGGCGGGGGATCCTGGCGAACCACCGCGCGCCCGGCCTCCACGTCGTCCAACTCCGCCAAATCGGCCCACCGGAGCGCTGGCGGCGACGAGGGCGCATGGAAGGAGGTGGCAGCGGAGGACAGGGAGGCCGGGGGGGGGGGGGGCGGAGGGCTTGGGGGTCGCGGAGGAGGACGCCGGCGGCGGGGCGAGCAACCGCGGGGGCCGCGGCGCCAAGGGCGTCGCAGGAGCTCATTTCATTATTGCAAAATGCCTCATGGTTTGCACCATTCTCTCGTCCCCACCATCCACACTTGGCCGGTCAATTTTTAAGGCATTTTGGATTCATTCAATGCAATTTCAGGGTTCTTGCCCTTTATTTAATATTTTTCGAGGCTTTTGAAAATCTCCTCAACTCAATTTTCTTTGAATTTAACATGATGCATGGATGAAGATGCAACTATTTACAAACAATTTATAGGGCTGTAACAGCAAGTTGACACGAGGTGGCAACTTGTTAAAACATGGCAACTTTGTCGTAGTTCGTTTTTCTGTCAAAAATATTGTCATGTTTATCAACCTCGCGTGAACTGAAGTTGTCATGAAAAACGGTCGGATGGTCATGCTTAAAATATGAACGTTCGAGATTTATCATTTTCGTATTTTTTAAATAAACATGATGAGTTGTCTACATTTTGTTTTACTTTTTTTCACATTTTGTTTTACAATAAATATGAATTTATGCCCCATAATAGTTTCTCCGTTCAGAATTACTTGTCACAAAATGAATAAAAATGGATGTATCTACAAGTAAAATATATCTAAATACATTTATTTTTTGAACGAGTAATTCCGAACGGAGGGAGTATATGCAGATAGATACAGGAAAAAAAAGTAATTACTTTATCCGTGTCGACACGGTTGTGCTCGTACAGAGGCCCAAGCCGGCCGTGCGGCCTCCGCACTCGCCATGGCGAGAGCGTGCGTGCCAGACCGCCGCCGCCGCCACCCTCGTGGAGGAGCGGTCGTTGCAACGGCCTTCGCCGCAGCCGCCACATGCTGCTGTCGCTGGATGAGCATCACCGCCGCCGCATCGCGCCTCTCGGCAGCAGCCAGCAGGTTAGTTTTGCCCTTTCCACGGAACGCGCCCAACGTGTTCGGCGATTTGCCTACGCACGGACTGACGCTTGAGATGCTTGGAAGAAGTTGCACCTGAGGCTCAGGTAACTGCAGGACTCGTATATGCTCATTAGAAAAATCCTGAAATTGTCATTTTTCTTAATGGTAGTTTTGGAACCCAACAGATTTTTTTACAAGGTTTGTGTTTTGTGCAAATTACTCTGCAGCCATACCTACAGTTTATAGTTCCAGAGAAGTGCACAGAACAATTTTATTGCTCCCTCCGATCCATATTAATTGTCGCTGTTTTAGTAATATGGATATGAGGGGTACCAGATTACATTCTCGATTTATTATCCTACTACTCCCTCCGTCCGGAAATACTTGTCGGAGAAATGGATGTATCTAGACGCATTTTAGTTGTAGATACATCCAGTTTTACCCATTTCTTCGACAAGTATTTCCGGACGGAGGGAGTAGATTATAAGCGGACGAGAAGCCCTACCTGAATATATTTCTCATACCTGCAAAGCAGCAGAAAAATCCCACTGCACCGCGGGGGGGGGGGGGGGGGGGGGGGGGGGAGGTTCTAGTTAGGGGATCCAGGCCAGCATGCCTCCCTGTTCGTGAGCTTCAGTCTACTGTCCTGGTACAATTGACTATGAAAGTAGCCTTCAAGACGATCAGAATATTCTATCACAACAACCCCCTAACTGGATCATCTTTATTAAAAGAAAACCACTCGGGGTCCTTTATTTTTTGCATGAAAAATACCACTTTGAATGATCTCATCAGTTAACCATACTCTGATTTGCATCAAATGATCTCTTGAAGTTGTGGGGGCATAACCAGCTCATCCGCCCACACCAAAGAACTTATTTAATTTTGTCTCAAACTCTTCTCTTGGTTTGAAGTTGGCTGCTAAGTACAGAGAATAGGCGGAAGTAAAACCATATATACAATGATAAATTGAAGTTTCAGTTTATTATCTATCATTCTGATGGAAGTTAGGCAAATGCTGTGCGCCATCCACAGAAACTGCATAGAAGCCATCTTTGTTGTGATATGATGGGAAAGTCAATAAGCTTCTGTCGAGTGTCCACCATTTTGTGTCAAGAAGTTGCCTTCTCTCTATACCTCATGGAGTAGTGCACGAACTGGGCCAGGTTCAGTAAGCTAAGAGCAGCCATCATCCAGAAAAAATAGTCCAAATGCCCTTCATTCAGATTATCCGGGATCCATCCAGGCGCATCACTGTGCGTGGTGGCCACCGCAACAACACTAAATACGAGTGCGTTGAAGTAAGCCGCGGACGCAACTGCAAGCTGCGAGAATGCTGCACAAAGGCTCTTCATGGTGTAAGGGGCCTCATCGTAGAAGAACTCTATCATGCCGATTCCTGCGAAAACCCCAGCTGCACCATGCATTACATATGCAGGCACTTGCCACAGAATGCTCACCGGCACGGGCACATTCTGGTCTGCCAGGCCGCTGGCTTGCGCGACCGCCAGCCTCTTCATCTCGAGCATTGCTGAGTAGACCATGGTCAGCATGGACAGCGCAAAGCCGATTCCAAGGCGCTGCGTCTGCGAGAAGCCCTTCGCCTTGCCAGTGTAACGCCGCGCGAGTGGCACCAGCACAGATTCGTAGATGAAAACCCCGATAAGGACGCTGAACACGCTGACAATGGAGAGGGAGGCAGGTGGGATTGCGAACTGGCCGACATGGTTGTCCATGACCATCCCCTGCTCGATAAACGTCGATGCGGTCTGCCCAGCGACTGAGTAGAAGACCACGAACGAGGCCCATACGGGGAACATCCGTAGCAGTATCTTTAGCTCCTCAACTTGGGTCACTGTGCAGAGACTCCATGAACACATCGGCAACGCCGTGCATGTCTTGTCTAACGGGGGCAGCACAGTGGCAGCCTTGTCTAGAAACCTGAAGATTGCAATCACATAATTATAACCTATATATAAGAGGTAAGCTCTCGCACTTATAGATGCAGAAATTTCTGATATCTTGTAGATGCAAATGACTTGTTTTTAAATGTCAAATTGAGACAATATGTTGACTTGAGTAATGCAAGAATTGAACTACCTGAACTGATTCGTATGCTGAATATTGTGACTTGATTCAGGTGCAGATGACGAACTGGTCGGCTCGTACAAGGGCGATGTATCATCTGGTAGTTGCACATGCCACTTCCTGACGGCCGCAACGAGCACCTGACAGATACTCGTGAATGGGCTTGCTCTCAGCTTCCTGAACCTGTACACTCTGGAGCCACCAACAAATACTGCTAGGCCCAAGGCCATGAGCACTGTTGGGATCGCGAAACCGAGCCCCCACCAACCATTGTCCTGCAGCCAAACAAGCAGTGTGCTGGACAGAAGGGAGCCAAGATTGATCAGGAAGTAGTACCAGTTGAAGAAGGAGCCCTTCTTCTCCAGCTCCGTCGGGTCCCCGCTGTCGAACTGGTCGGCGCCGAAGGCCGACGCGCAGGGTTTGATGCCACCGGTCCCAAGTGCGGCAAGATAGAGTCCCAGGTACACCACCACAGCATGATGAACATCACCATGGTAGTAGGATGTCGGGACTGATGCTGAAACCGTGAGCACGAGCATCCCCTGTCAAATTTTGCAGTGTTCAGAGTCGCAATTGTCATTACAGAGATCTGGTGGGTTAGCTGCGTTGTACTTACGATGGTGTAGACCGGAAGGGAAACAACCATCGTCCAGTATCTTCCCAGATATGTGTCGGCCAAGAAGGCCCCGATAAGTGGTGCGAGGAAGCATGCGCCGACCCAGGCAGACACATCCCGCGCAGCGGCAACCTTGCTTTCGTGGAGCACGGTGGTGAGGTAGGTCACCAAGTTCGACGCGATTGCGAAGAAGGCGACGCATTCACAGAACTCGACGGCTGAGATGTATGTGTTCAGGTGGTCAGCCAGTAATTGATAAGAGAAGAAGAGAAAAATAGGAGCAGTTTGCATTTGTGAATTGCTGATATCTGGTACAGTACCTAAAATCATGTAGCACGCCCTCCAATTGCCTGTGTTGCGCTTGAGAGCAGGCTGATTGTTGATGTCAACAGATCCATCGCCGGCGTATTCTGAACCTACATCCTACATCACAGTACCAGGATATCCAGTTTTGCAAATTTGAGACTGTAAATCTCTCGTGGAGGACCGACGAGAACTGAAGAAGTACGCGTGTTAAACTGAAACTATTCTCATATGATGCAGTCATCAAGATATAAGAGAAGAGAAGTGGAGAGTAAGAAAGTATACCTGATTATACGGTTGGAGATGAAGCAGGGGCCTCTCCTCGTCTGCTGCTGCTGCTTCCATGGCTGCTTAGAAGATGGAGCAGATGAGGATTAAGGGGTGGAGCTCAGCACCTAAAAGTTACCTGCATGTGCTCTCGTCTACTTTTGGTCTGAAGAGTGGTAGGTTGCTTCCAAATCAGTGGTAGGGTCACTAAAGATATGGTAAAAAGGTGGCACGTTCATTCCAAATGGAGGGAGAGCGTGTGTTGTGACTGCATTTTCTGGTGAGTGAAAGGGTCGATTTTAGCTACAGACCACAGTGCTGTCTCTATTCGCCTACATCAGGACCCACGCCCATGGCATTTCCTCTCTCTCTCACTCATAAGCAACAGTGCCTTTCTCCAACTTTTGTAGGAGCAAGTAATTTTTTTTTCTTTGATTCTGTTCAACACTACTCCCTCCGTCCCATATTATGGGACGGAAGGAGTAATATATACGTGGACCTGACTATTTTTTTTTACTTTTGAAATCACAGGAAGCAGACACACACCGTTGCAAATACAATCAATGGCGCTGGTGGTGGCCTGAGGAACCAGTTACTGTGAATCTGTGATGATTGATTGATTATGTCGGAGGGATGGTTAAAATAAAGAGATGCGACGAAAACCGAAAGGTGGAGGGATGGGGATGGTGGTCCAGAAGATGTTCCCACCTGCAGCACGCAGCCAACTCTTTTCTGCCCACTATTGCCTCAGGTATTTGCATTTATAAGAGATATATGAATACATAGGATAGGAACACGTGTCAGGCTTAACAACACTCATCAGAATTATCAAACCACCCTCTAAACTTGGAATTAGGGAGTGATAAACAAAAGATGTGATGATGTCCTGTCCTACTCCTTCCAACACCTTTAGGCTCATCAGTTAATTCCATCTTTTACTCCATAATTTCACATTGATTACCCATTGAGAAGAGTATATGCAACCTATTAAATTTATTAGAGCATCTACAGCCGGAAGAGGATTTGTAGCGCCGGGGTGCTCTGGCCCCTATATGAACATTAAGTTCAAAAAAATACCAAGAAAAATGAAGAATAAAACCTGGTATTTAGGGATATCAAACTTGGATTGCTAAATTTCAGTCGACTATGACTTAACGAAGTCCTTATATTATATTCATAAGATCTTACGTGGACATCTGTGTAAAGTTTTGCTTTGTTTTTCCTTTTTCTTTTTTATATGTTGTGTCTCTTGATTGAGACTTTGTTTAAATGTGAGACTTGAAATCTAGCCATATTACTCGTCTTTTGATAATTATTAGGTTCCTACCTCCTTGCAACCTCTATAGGTAAGTTTTTCTTTTTCTTTTTTGTGCTAAGCTACTAGGTGATCTTGTGGCATATCCTCTTGAACTCCTCGAGGTGGTTGTGAAAGAGGGCCACGTAGGCCTCCATGCTGCCGTCGCCTAGGGCAGACGGCACCAGGAACAGGCTGCCTTCCATGGGGTAGTACGTCGGCATGACGCGGAAGGGGCCACCGCCGCCGAAGTCCAGTCCGTGGAAGTTGATCCCCAGCCACGCGTCCACCTCCAGGTCCGGGCACAGCACCGCCTGCTCGCTGTCCGCCGTCGGGACCAGCCCCTCGGCCTCCCCCTCGGCGGCGAAGTCCACGAAGGACCGGAAGTAGGTGTCGTCCACGTCCGCCACGGCGCGGTAGACGAGCTCCGCCGCGTGGCCCACCGGCCGGGACACGAGGTCGCCAGCGTCCGAGCGCGGGAACGCCCACAGGACCACGTTGCCGAAGTAGTCGCGGGGCACCGGCGGGCGCATGCGCGTCCGGCCGTTCACGGAGATGCGGACCTTGGTCGTCACGCCCGCGCCCAGGCCGCGCGCCGCGGTGATCGCGCGCCAGAGGTGCGCCACCACGCTCTGAAACGTCGTGTAGCTGCGCCGCAACGGCGGGAGCCCCGACGAGGCCTGCGCCTTGAGCCGTGCCACGAAATCCTTGCTCAGGTGCATCCTGTGCACCTTGACCTTGTCGTGCCCCGCCGTCCCGAAGCCGATCTCCTCCTCCTCCTCGTCCACAGCGACGTCGCACTTCTTGTTGGGCGCCGGAGCCCTGTACTCCACCTCCTGGTGCGGGTACTCCACTAGCGGCGGATCGCGGGGCGCGAACCGGGTGCCGCGATCGCACACCGGAAGCGGCGACAGCGGCAGCCGCCGCGTAGCGAGGCCCCACGCCGCCAGGAAGTTGGCCGTGGCCTGCCCGTCGGCGATCTGGTGGTGCCCCGCGAAGCCCACGGCCAGCGACCCGCAGGAGAAGCGGGTCAGCTGCACCTGCACCAGCTCCACGGGGCCGTCGTCGATCCTCGGGTGCAGCCGCCTCACCTCCGGCGACGGCCCGGACGGCAGCGACACCGCCATCGGCGCGTCCACCGTGGCCTCCACGAAGCGCGCCCCAGCGTCGTTCAGCAGCACCGACCGGCGCCCGTCGGGACCATCGCCGATCCGCCCGGCCCACTCCCGGTACACGGCGAGCGCCTTGGCCAGGCCCAGCTCGACCTCGCTGTTGGGCGGGTTGGGCGGCCGGAACGCGAAGATGAGGGCGACGTGCTCCCCGTACGTCACCTTATCGAACACGGAGAGCGGCACCCACCGCGCCGGCGGCGCCTCGCCGTCCTCGTACAACGGCTTGACGATCTTGGAGCTCTCGATTTTAACCTTCATGGTGCCAACTAGCTAGCTGTTGTACGTCTTTGTCAGCCTCTCAAGTTCTCTGTTTTTGCTTGCATCAGTGTGCATGCATGCACGCACGTAATACGTGCGTTGAGTCTGAGGCGCTTCACTGCTTTGTGTCCGTGTCACTGGCTACCTAGCTGTGAGCTCTCTACTAGTACTTATATAGTAGTAGAGCTTATCCAACAGTCAACAGATATCTGCTTCTTTCTTTTTTTTGCGGGAAAGGAACTACTCCCTCCGTTCCTAAATACTTGTCTTTCTAGGCATTTCAACAAGTGACTACATACGGAGTAAAATGAGTGAATCTACACTCTAAAATATGTCTACATACATCCGTATGTGATAGTCATTTGAAATGCCTAGAAAGACAAGTATTTAGGAACGGAGGGAGTAACAGATATCTGCTTGACTATATATGGAACGGAAGCCTCTTTTGCGCTGGTCAACACAGGTGGGATATCCCGTACGTAGAGACGTTGCTTTTGAAGACATGGACTGGCCCAGCTCGTGTATATACGTGTTCGGAGTTTCATCAGATGTTGATCTGATCAACATCTGGCTAGTTTGTTGGTTCGATTTCTCAACATCTGGCTAGTTTGTTAATTCGATCTCTCAGCCCATAGTGTACATCGCGTCTTTCTCCTCGCGCTAGTTAGCTTAGTATATGTAGCAGACAACGACAGAGTTTAGTGCAAGAAATTACATTTCGTATGCGGAGTAGAACCATTTTTAATACTGCCTTAAACAGCGTAATTTGTTTGCACACGGAGTATCCTAGGTTGCTCGCTAGCCCGCGTTAGATCAGAGCGGCGATCCGGATGAATTTTCCAGGTGCGAGTTCGAGAGAAACAACGAGACCGATCAACTAACTACACACTGGAGTACACTAGAGCATCTTGTCGGAGTAATTGGACACGGGTATCCCGAAAACGGCAAGACAATATTTCAAGACATCGGGGCTAGCAAAGCCCCTCAGTCCGACTGCCCGGCCGCTCCTGCCGGCTCCCCGTCCGACTGCTCCATCCGGCCGGCTGCCCGGCCGGCTGCCAGCTGACCGACTGCGCCGACCAGCCGGCTGCCGACTGCAGCCCGACTCGACACCGACAAGACACCGACGAGACGGTCGTACCCGAGCACTATTCACGTGTCACCCCAGCCATCATGTATAGTGTCACTTGTCCCTAGCATTATTTATGAAGTGACCTAGGGGACAAGCATGACATGCACCATGCCTTGCTCCCATACCACCACATAGCTTAGATAGTAAGCTAGCTCCATACTATATATAGCCATCCATCCATCCATCCAAGATGATGGACTCACTCTCACTCACTCTCACACGTGAGCACCCACATGCTACGGCCATGAGCTTGGCCGGCCACTAGCCTGCCACATACGAGGCACATATGAGGCCAGATGCCAGATGCCTATGGCACTGACCTCAGATACAGCTCCAGGAGCATCCTGTATCAGATATACTACAGATACTCAGACATGCAGGAGTAGGGATGTTATCTCTCCGGAGAGCCCCGAACCTGGGTAACTAGCGCGTGCTACCCGCATACCCGCTCCCGGGCCTATCAGCAGCAGTCTTACCCTCACACTAAGCCCTTATGGCATCTGTCGCCTCACCCCCCCCCCCAGAATACCACGACACATCTCCAACAAATACCCCAAAACAGCTGTCGTGCAAAGAAAAAGGAAAACTGCCGCTTGAGGCATTTTGGACCAAAAAACAGCTGTACCAGATGTCTTATCTATATTCGGTGTAAAAAAAAAATTTGCAACTGCCTTAAATTTTTTGGGATGCATGGGTCAATCCTTCCTACGAATGCAACTGCCGTACGTTGTGGAACACCGACCTACGTACGTGTGTGACTCCTGGAAATAGACAAGTGACAATGGCGTATAATTAAGCAAAGGTTGGTGCATGCATGCCATTGCCAGTCACAGGCCAAGTCTAATCCTGAATCTAGCACTAGCTAGTACTAGGCAGTGCAAAGTGTGAGTGCATGCATGGATTTTCCGTTACGTACGTATATATACTGGTCGGAGCAGCAGTCAAACTTCAAGCAAATCAAGTCAAGCATTGAGGCAGTGAGGCCTAGCTACGGCTAGCTAGTCGACGTAGTATAGAGGAGCAAGAAGATGAAGAGTCGCGTCACGCCGACTTGATTTGACCCGTAGCCAAATACGTATGCATGCAAACATTTCCAGCGCAAACGCATGCAATCTCGTCCGGCCGCCGTAGCCATGTCATCTGGAGCTCGCTCCTCTTCATGCGTACAGTCCAAAGCCAGGCGCATGCATGAAGTCTCGTGGATCTGAAATTAAGGACATGCAGCGGCCGCTAGCCGAGTCCCAAATCGCAGCTGTTGCGTCACACACTGGACCAGACGCTGCACACGTTCACCATTCATCAACCTAGTAGCTAGGTGCATCGTCAACTCGAGTTGGTGTAGCTTAATTTGTCCGAGCTAGGCACAAAACTGCACGCACGGGGTCAAACCGGTACGTGGCACTAGTAGAAAACTGGGTTTTGGTCACAGGACAATATTCACAGTAGTCCCGGTTCAGTCACGAACCGGAACTAATGTGAGCATTGGTCCCGGTTCGTGCGGCCAGGGGCCTGCCGGGCCTCGTGGGGGCATTGGTCCCGGTTGGTGGGACAAACCGGGACCAATGGGCCACGCTCCTGGCCCACGCTCCTGGCCCACCATCCTTTAGTCCCGGTTCATACCACAAACCGGGACTAAAGGGCTGGTCCTAGTTGCGGCCAGTGTTTAGTCCCACCTCGCCAACCGAAGGGCGCTCACACCAGTTTATAAGCCTGTCCCTCTATGCCTTGTTGAGCTTCTCTTAAAGTAAAAAATAGATGCCCTTATACAGGAAATTTCACCTAAATTCACAGTAAATTGAAATTTACTGTGAATTTAGGTTTAATTTTCTCTATAAGCGCATCTATGTTCATTTTTTATATTTATAAAATAAATAAACCTTAATAAAATAAATAAAAATAAAATAATTAAAGTAAAATACATAAGTAATTAGAAATAAAATAAATAAGTTTTTTGTTGTAAGTAGAAACAAAACAAATAAAGCAAAAGAGAAAAAAAACACGAGCCATCAACTCCATAACCGCCATATCTGGGATAGAGAAGGGCGATCCCTTGGAGTGGGATTCACATACAGTTGCCCGTAACATCTACCATTCGAGCCTAGCAGGTGGAACTCGGATCTGTCAACAGTGTCAAAGCGGCAAATAGCAGGCGGAGGAGAAGCCACCGATGTCATGTGTAGATCCCTTCTAGGTCTTGCGGATCGTGCTATTACAGCAATTTGGTTGGTTGATCCCAAAAAAAAAGGAATTTGGTTGGTTTTCTTGAAGCCCTAGCTTGTTGTGCCGTCCTATTCTCTCAATGCAATTTAGCAAATGCTACTACAGTACAGTAAAGGGCACAAAGAAAAAGCATGCAGTGAAGGAAAATACCTCCATATCAAAGCTGCTACTTATCTTGTTGGTTATCAGGATGTGGATATGTAGAATTTTCTCTAGCCACGGCAACAGACATGCATTCATCGAGGGGGTTCACTACAGAACAAAATAAATGATGACGTTAGTTGTTGAGGGTACGTTTGACATCCCTGAGAGACTAGATAATGAAAAGATGAATCGTCAAACCTGGATGAACAAAGACGCTATCAAGTGGATGAATCTGATGGCCTGTCCTCCCTTGAAGATCATGCGTCCTCCCTTGAAGGCGCCACCAGGGCCATGGACGCCTCATACACCGCCGCCGACGTGTTGTAGTGATGAGGTATCGTGCAGGATCTGACACAGGATCACCTTCAGGCAAGATGAATAGGTCTTCAGGGGCACAACGGCAGCGGCGGCGCCATGGCCGGGACTGGTGATGACGGCGGCGGCGAGCGAGCGGGAGGGTGGCGGCGGCTGCGTGCGAGTGGGAGGCCGGAGGATCACCACTCATTGTGCTCGACATATCACTACAAGAAACCTGTTAATCCATGACGGATTTCTAATGACATTTTTGGAAACTCTCATCGATGACCTGGTAAAACCCCACAAGCCCGGTGAAAGCCCGCTAAAGCCCGTCTAACCGTTCCCGTATAAAAACTTAACCCTAAATTCCCTCCTCGGCCCCTGCATCGTGTCCCACAGCACGTCGCCACCCCTCGTCCCTCCCACAGCTCGTAAACCTTAATAAAATAAACTATAGTAACTACAATAAATAAACCTTAATAAAATAAGTAAAAATAGCAGCAGTAAAATAAATAAAAATAAAATAATTAAAGTAAAATACATAAGTAATTAGAAATAAAATAAATAAGTTTTTTGTTGTAAGTAGAAACAAAACAAAACAAATAAAGCAAAAGAGAAAAAAACAGAGGAAAAAAATTATGCCACCTACTGGGCCACCACGGCCTGAATACGACTAGAAACCCATCCATGGGCCAGGATTCAGGCCCGCAGAAGGCCCAGTAGGCCCCACAGGCAAAGAGAACAGTTAGGCCCGAAAGCCTGCAGTTGAGAGGAGTTCGAGAGGGTGGGCGCAGCAGCGCTTATAAACCACTCTCGAGCTCTCTCAACTAGCGAGGTGGGACTAAACTTTTGACGCGGGGCAGCACAAGGCCTTTGGTCCCAGTTGGTGCCACCAACCGGGACTAAAGGGGTCATTGGTCCCGGTTCGTGGCACCAACCGGGACCAAAGGCCTTTAGTCCCGGTTGGTGCCACCAACCGGGACCAATGAGTTCCCTATATATACCCCATCGCCACAGCAGAGCACTCCAGAGTGCTCTGTTTTTTCTGGCCGGCGAGGGGAGGGCATTTGGGTGCTCTAGCTCACCTCCTATGCACATGAGGTGTTCGATGAAATGTCTGAGCCACACTAGTTAATCTTTGTCCTCTCGAAACTCGACCTCCGAGCTCCATTTTCCCCGAGATTTGTCTAGGTTTAGCGGTCCGTCACGTCCCGTCCCCGTCTTCACCGCCGTCGATCGACCGCGCCGATCTCGTCGCCAGCACCACCGTGGTGAGCCTCTTGTTCTTATCTTCTTTCTGAAAGGAAAAAAGTCTTACTTTAGATAGTTACTTGTCTAATTTTGTTACTTTTATTATTCCTTCTTATTACATAGTGCGATGGTTTTGGTATCCGCCCCCGTCGGCCCTCGTCCTGTCTATGATTTGGATGTGGTATATATTATCTTTTTATAACTATTTGGTTCATTTATTGTTTATGACAAATATACCGACCAACGTGACATAGATTTTATTTATCTAGGAGGTGGTTGAACCGGAAATTCTAACTGACCCTATTGTCGAGAGGTTAAATTTAGTTGAAGAAGAAAACAATTACTTGAAGGAAAAAATAAAAAAAATTGAGGAGGAGAAGATGATATTGGAGTTGCATGTTGCGGATGTCGTCGATGATCACAAGATCAAGATGGATGCAATGCGCTTGAAGATTAGAAAGATTAGAAAATATGCCATTCATACCGAGGCTTGGTATCATTATGCCGTTGGATCAATTGTTACCTTGGTTGCGATTATGATAGCATTTGTTTTCGCATTGAAATGTTTTACATAGTTTCAATGTATGGTTTAATTAATTAGATGCTCTGGAGAGCTATATATATGTTGTTAGATGAGAACTATGTATGTACTTTGGTTCTAATGTGATGATGAACTTCTATTAATTTGGTCACTTAATTATCTATTAATGATGTTCTGTAATGGTTTTTGACACACTTAATTATATATAATGCACGCAGATGAACCGGCAATGGATGTACGGTGACAGACACACCTCTGAGTACATTAAGGGCGTGCATGATTTTCTCGAAGTGGCTGAGGCAAACAAGCAGAATGGTTTTATGTGTTGTCCATGCCCTATATGTGGGAATACGAAGTCTTACTCTGACCGGAAAATCCTTCACACCCACCTGCTTTACAAGGGTTTCATGCCACACTATAATGTTTGGACAAGGCACGGAGAAATAGGGGTTATGATGGAAGACGGCGAAGAAGAAGAGGACGATGACAACTATGTGCCCCCTGAATACGGTGATGCTGCAACGGGGGAAGCTGCTGAAAATCAAGAGGAACCAGACGATGTGTCCAATGATGCTGCAAGGGGGGAAGCTGCTGAAGATCAAGAGGAACCAGTGCCCGATGATGATGATCTCCGCCGGGTCATTATCGATGCAAGGACGCAATGCGAAAGTCAAAAGGAGAAGCTGAAGTTCGATCGCATGTTAGAGGATCACATAAAAGGATTGTACCCCAATTGCGAAGATGGCAACACAAAGCTCGGTACCGTACTAGAATTGCTGCAGTGGAAGGCATAGAATGCTGTGCCTGACAAAGGATTTGAGAAGCTATTGAAAATATTGAAGAAGAAGCTTCCAAAGGATAATGAATTGCCCGACAGTACATACGCAGCAAAGAAGGTTGTATGCCCTCTAGGATTGGAGGTGCAGAAGATACATGCATGCCCTAATGACTGCATCCTCTACCGCGGTGCGTACAAGGATCTAAACGCATGCCCGGTATGCGGTGCATTGCGGTATAAGATCAGACGAGATGACCCTGGTGATGTTGACGGCCAGCCCCCCAGGAAGAGGGTTCCTGCGAAGGTGATGTGGTATGCTCCTATAATACCACGGTTGAAACGTCTGTTCAGAAACGAAGAGCATGCCAAGTTGATGCAATGGCACAGTGAGGACCGTAAGAAAGACGGGAAGTTGAGAGCACCCGCTGACGGGTCGCAGTGGAGAAAAATCGAGAGAAAGTACTGGGCTGAGTTTGCAGCTGACCCAAGGAACATATGGTTTGGTTCAAGCACGGATGGCATTAATCCTTTCGGGGAGCAGAGCAGCAATCACAGCACCTGGCCCGTGACTCTATGTATGTATAACCTTCCTCCTTGGATGTGCATGAAGCGGAAGTTCATTATGATGCCAGTTCTCATCCAAGGCCCTAAGCAACCCGGCAACGACATTGATGTGTACCTAAGGCCATTAGTTGAAGCACTTTTACAGCTGTGGAATGGAAACGATGTACGTACGTGGGATGAGCACAAACAGGAGGAATTTAACCTGCACGCGTTGCTGTTTGTAACCATCAACGATTGGCCCGCTCTCAGTAACCTTTCAGGACAGACAAACAAGGGATACCACGCATGCATGCACTGTTTAGATGACACTGAAAGTATATACCTGGACAAATGCAGGAAGAATGTGTACCTGGGCCATCGTCGATTTCTTCCGACCAACCATCAATGTCGAAAGAAAGGCAAGCATTTCAAAGGCGAGGCAGATCACCGGAAGAAGCCCGCCATGCGTACCGGTGATCACGTACTTTCTATGGTCAATGATTTACACGTAATCTTTGGAAAGGGTCCCGGCGGACTAGCTGTTCCGAATGACGCTGAGGGACACCCACCCATGTGGAAGAAGAAATATATATTTTGGGACCTACCCTCCTGGAAAGAGCTAGAGGTCCGCTCTTCAATCGACGTGACGCACGTGACGAAGAACCTTTGCGTGAACCTGCTAGGCTTCTTGGGCGTGTATGGGAAGACAAAAGATACACCTGAGGCACGGGAGGACCTGCAACGTTTGCACGAAAAAGACGGCATACCTCCGAAGTAGTATGAAGGTCCTGCCAGCTACGCTCTTACGGAAGAAGAGAAAGAAATATTCTTTGAATGCTTGCTCAGTATGAAGGTCCCGACTGGCTTCTCGTCGAATATAAAGGGAATAATAAATATGCCAGAGAAAAAGTTCCAGAACCTAAAGTCTCATGACTGCCACGTGATTATGACGCAACTGCTTCCGGTTGCATTGAGGGGGCTTCTACCGGAAAACGTCCGATTAGCCATTGTGAAGCTATGTGCATTCCTCAATGCAATCTCTCAGAAGGTGATCGATCCAGAAATCATACCAAGTCTAAGGAGTGATGTGGCGCAATGTCTTGTCAGTTTCGAGCTGGTGTTCCCACCATCCTTCTTCAATATCATGACACACGTCCTAGTTCATCTAATCGACGAGATTGTCATTCTGGGGCCCGTATTTCTACACAATATGTTCCCCTTTGAGAGGTTCATGGGAGTCCTAAAGAAATATGTCCGTAACCGCGCTAGGCCAGAAGGAAGCATCTCCATGGGCCATCAAACAGAGGATGTCATTGGGTTTTGTGTTGACTTCATTCCTGGCCTTAAGAAGATAGGTCTCCCTAAATCGCGGTATGAGGGGAGACTGACTGGAAAAGGCACGCTTGGAGGGGGGGGGGACTCAATAATATGCAGGGACGGATATTCTTGGTCTCAAGCACACTACACAGTTCTACAGAACTCTACCTTGGTGACCCCGTGTGTCGATGAACACAAGAACAGTCTGCGCTCCAAACACCCGGAGCAGTGTGACGACTGGATTACATGTGAACACATCAGGACTTTCAGCAGTTGGTTGGAAACACGTCTCAGAGGTGACACCACTGTTTGTGATGAGTTGTACTCGTTGTCCAGGGGACCATCTTCGACTGTATTGACTTACAAAGGATACGAGATAAATGGGAATACATTTTACATGATCGCCAAGATCAAAAGAGCACCAACCAAAACAGCGGTGTCCGCTTTGATGCAGCAACCGAGAGGGGAAAGGACACATATTATGGTTACATAATGGACATATGGGAACTTGACTACGGACATGATTTTAAGGTCCCTTTGTTTAAGTGCAAATGGGTCAATCTGTCAGGAGGCGGGGTACAGGTAGACCCACAGTACGGAATGACAACAGTGGATCTGAACAATCTTGGGTACACTGACGAACCGTTCGTCCTAGCCAATGATGTGGCACAGGTTATCTATGTGAAGGACATGTCTACCAGACCGAGGAAAAGAAAAGATAAGGAAGCGAATACATCATACGATGAGCCAAAGCGCCACATAGTTCTTTCAGGAAAAAGGGACATTGTGGGAGTGGAGGGCAAGACAGACATGTCTGAAGATTATGAAAAGTTTCATGAAATTCCTCCCTTCAAAGTCAAGGCTAATCCAAGCATCCTGATAAACGATGAAGATTATCCATGGTTACGGCGCAATAAGCAAATGACACAAGCGAAGAAAAAGTGAAGACTTTCTCCCGCAACTATTATGATGATACCATGCCAACTTTGTAATAGACGAGTATGATACCATTGTCCGTTTTGTACAAGAAGTGCATCTAGTTTTTGCCGTAACCCTCTCAACTTTCTTGCACATGCTATGGGGATGAAATGATGATACCATGCCAACTTTCAACCTTCCCAGAGTTCATTTGAAATGCTTTTCAATTTTAGGGTCTTATAGCTCAAAATAATTAGTAAATGCATGAAAAATAACAGGCCAAAAATTAAAAATTATGCCACCTACTGGGCCACCACGGCCTGAATACGATTAGAAACCCATCCATGGGCCAGGATTCAGGCCCGCAGAAGGCCCAGTAGGCCCACAGGCATGTACAGAGAGGTTAGGCCCGTAAGCCTGCTTTAGAGAGGAGCTCGATAGCTCAGGCGCACCGCACCTTATAAACAGGTGCGGCTCTCTCTCAGCTAGCGAGGTAGGACTAAACTCACCACCACGCCGCTGTGCAAGGCCATTGGTCTCGGTTGGTGGCACGAACCGGGACCAATTCCACCCTTTGGTCCCTGTTGGTGCCACGAACCGGTACTAATGAGGCTGTGGCCCCACGAGCACCTTTAGTACCGGTTCGTGGCACGAACCGGTACTAGAATTTCTTACTAAGCAGTTTTTTAGTCCCACCTCGCTAGCTGAGAGGCACTACGAGCGGTTTATAAGCCCTGAGTGCAGAGACGATGAAGAAGAGGCGCAATGCTCACGTTGCTTAGCTTCAAGCCTTGAGGAATAAGGTAGACTGCATGGAGCTATGTGCAGTGCAGTCTACACTATTCCGAAAGGCTTGAAGCAAATCAACGAGCATTGCGCCTCTTTTTTATTTTTAATAACTTATTACAACTCCGGACTTCTTGTGTTCCGACAAAATAAAATAAACTTTAATAAAATTTATGAAACTAAAATTAACAAAGTATTTTCTCTTCAAAACATTATAAGAAACCTCTATTATTATTGAAACTAAAATCATATAAAATTGATGCAACTAAAATTATCGAAGTATTTTCTGTTCAAAATCATTAAAAGCAAAAAGAATTTTCATAAAGAACTTTTTTTGATAGAAACTTTAATAGCAAAAAGAATTATCATAAAGTAAAATAAATAAGTAATTAGAAACAAAATAAAATAAAATAAATAAGTTTTTTGTTGTAAGTAGAAACAAAACAAAATAAATAAAGCGAAAAAGAAAACAAAAAAACTAAATACAGCAAAAAAAATTCATAAAGAACTTTTTTTATAGAAACTTTAATAGCAAAAAGAATTATCATAAAGTAAAATAAATAATTAATTAGAAACAAAATAAAATAAAATAAATAAGTTTTTTGTTGTAGGTAGAAACAAAACAAAATAAATAAAGCAAAAAAGAAAACAAAAAAACTAAATACAGCAAAAAAAAATTGTTGGGGTGCTGCCCGCTTAGCCTTCCAACCCTCAGGTTTCCAAATACAGGCCCAGAAGGGCTAGGAGGCTAAACGGGCAGCGCGCCAAAGTTAGGCCCAGAAGCCTGCTATAGAGAGGAGTTCGAGACAGCAGCCGCAGCGGGGCTTATAAACCACTCCGAGCCCCTCTCAACTAGCGAGGTGGGACTAAACTTTTGGCATCGACGCGGGCAGCAAGAGGCCTTTGGTCCCAGTTGGTGCCACCAACCGGGACCAAAGGCCGCCGCTTCCCGCCCTTTGCGCTGCTGAAAAGGGACCTTTGGTCCCGGTTGGTGGCACCAACCGGGACCAATTGGTCCCGGTTGGTGCCACGAACCGGGACCAATGCCCTTGCTATATAACCAGGACTTGTGAAAATTTCACATCTCCGTCGCCTCCCTCGCCAGTTGCCCCCACCGCCAGGCTGCCCAAATCGCTCGCGCGCTCCTCGTCGCCGTCTACGCCGCTGCCAACGCCGTCGCCTCCCCGAGCCCGCGCCGTCCTCGTCGCCGGCATCCCTCAGCCCGCCGTCCTCGTTGTCCCCGTTGCCGCGTGCCTCCCCGAGCCCACCCCTCCACGTCCCTGTCGCCGCCTGCCGTCCCGAGACCGCCGTCCCGGTCACCGCGTGCCGCCCCGAGCCCGCCGTCCTCGTCACCGGACTCCTGCCATCGCCGCCCCCCTCGAAGTGAGCCCCCCTTTCCCATGGTCCCGATCGAGCGCCGCTCTTGCGCCCGAGTGCCCCTTGCTCTCTGCCGCCCCTGCTCCATGGTCGCCGCCGGCCCCGACGCATTGAAGAGCAGAAGGAGAGGAAAAGGAGAGGAGAGGAGAAGGAGAGGAGAGGAGAAGGAGTGGAGCAGCAGCAAGACGCCGTCCAATTTTCTGAAATTTCTGATTTTTTTTACAGATATGAACAGTGCATATAGATGGTGTTTGATCAAATGCTAGATGGCTTTGGGCATTTTTAGAATTTATGATATTTTTTGTGGTGAGGTACTGATGGAAGACAAAGGTGATGGCAAAATTTCAGAATTTTTGGATTGGTTTAGAATAGGTTTTCAGCAAGGAATTTGAATCTGGTTCAAATTTCATTTGAATGGAATTTGAAAATTTTGAACTATGGATCAGAAGGTTTTTGGTGAAATGGAGTGTGGGTACTGTCATAAAGTTGGAGTAATTTTTGTGGTTGTAAAAGAGTTAGGAAAATTTAGAATGTGCTAAATATGTCAAAAAATGTTTTTTTGTTCATATACAAAAAGTTTTTATATATGACTATGGATATATGAGCAATGATGATCCATGGATGTATGCATTGATATATATGAGAAACGATGTTCATAGAATATTTACCAAGTATATATGTATTTTTGTTCATAGCATTTTTTTCCATTTATATATGTATGTGGCTATAGATGGATATATATGAGAAATGATGATCCATGGAAAAGTTTTATATATGCAAAAGTTACATTTTTAGAAAAGTTTTATATATCTAGCTAGGAAAGGAAGAAGAAGAAAAAGAAGGAGAGGAAAAAGGAAAATAAGAAGAGGAAGAAAGGAGAAGAAGAGGAGAGGAAGAAGAGGAGAAATAAATAAGAAGAGGAAAAAAGAAGAAAAAGAAGAGGAGAAGAAGAAAAAATAGAAAAAATTCTAAAATTCTATTTTTTTCTTCTTCTCTCCTCTATTCCTTTCTTCTTCTCCTCTTTTTTTTCTTCTTTTTTTTTCTTCGATCTTCTCCTCTATTCCTTTTCTTCTTCTCCTCTTTTTATTTCTTTTTCGTTTTCTTATGTTTTATCGGGTCTGTCGTCGTCAATATACCCCTCTCCCGATAACTTCAACACGAGGGGGGTCGATATACCCCCTCCCCGCCGATAATATTATTTTCCCATGTACGTATGTCGTCGTTGTCGATATAACCCCCTCCCGATCAATTCAACACGTGGGGGGGGGGGTCGATATACCCCCTCCCCGATAACATTGTTTTCCCATGTATGTATGTCGTCGTTGTCGATATATATATAACTCCCTCCCAGATAACTTCGACATGATGGACGGTCGATATTTATACCCCCTCTCGACCGTGATAACTTATACCACGGGAGGACCCCCCGGCCCTCTCGCTCGACCAAAACTCTCAAGGACACCCAAACCCTAGAAAAAAACGATGTCGGTCTCCTACCCCCTCCCGCCGCACCCCTACCCTTGAAGCGTTGCCTAGGCCACCCGAAACCCGGAATAAGCTAGGTCTACGTTTGCACTAATATATCCACCTGCTGTCATGTTTGTGTAACAATTGCCATGTTGTAATATTTGCAGAAACAATGGAGCACGGACGAGACGAGCAAGCAGAAGAGGTGTTGGGGGACATAATCTTAGCCGGAGGTGATATCTTGTCGTATCTTAACGACAATGATGGTCTGGAAGAACAGGGTGAAGAAGCAGGCTACGGTGATCGAAGAGTGGAGGAGGAAAGACATGATTATGATGGCTCCGGTGACCCAATGCTGGTGCAAGAAGGAGCCCGTGGTGACGGCTCCGGTGACCGAACAGAGTCCGGCCAGGTAAATATATTAGTTAAGCCTGTGCTGACTAGCTAATTGATGCATTCATTGTTTTGGTATGTACACATATTAATTAACACTCGTCTTTCTTCTTTTTTCTAGCCCTCCGGATCGAGCACAACTTCGGTAAAGAGACGAGGCCCGAAGAGAAAGTTGCGCTCGGATGAAAGGTTTGAGATCACAGCAATCGCGCGCGACGGCCAACCGATTGAACCCATCCGGACAAAGGATGCATTTGCTGCTCAGTGCGGGGTTCTAGTTAGGGACAAGATCCCGATCAGCATCCAGCAATGGTATAAGCCTAAGAAGGAAGACCCTGAGGTGTCTTATGTCAATGATATGCAGAAAGATGATCTTTGGACTGAGCTGAAGGCAAATTTCACCCTACCGCCAGAGGAGGATCCGGAGAAGCCAGTTATAGAGCAATTAATCAAGTCTCATGCTCTTAAGAAGATGGCAGACCTATTCAGGAGGTGGAAGAATGAGCTGAAAACGTTTGTCGACAAAGAAGAGACACCAGAATTCATCGGCCGGTATGAGAAGATCAGAGATCACTGGCCCGCATTTGTGGCCCACAAGACATCGGAAAAGAGTAAGAAGATGTCAGCGACAAACAAGAAGAATGCTGCGAAGAAGAAGCTTCACCATCGCACGGGGTCAGGTGGCTACCTCAAAGCCCGACCTAAGTGGGCCAAGGCTGAGAATGATCTGCTTGAAAAAGGGATCGAACCACAGACAATGAACTGGACAGACCGTTGCCGGACTTGGTTCTTCGGGGCTGGCGGAACCTTGGACCCTGTATCAGGGAGGTGCGTTTGGACGAACGAGCTTTTGAGAATACCAGTCAAGAAGATTCAGCAATATATCGATAGAGCGCAGGAAGGGACGTTCGTTCCAGACAGAGAGAACGACGAGCTCACAATGGCCCTCGGGAATCCTGAGCACCCTGGACGGACACGAGGCACGCCAGGCTCCGTTCCGTGGAAGGCTGGTTTTCCGGACGCGGGCGGTTACAAAAGCCAGGAGAGGAGGAAAAAAGTGGAGCAGATCCAAATTCAGAAGCTGCACGAAAGGGTTCAAGCGCTAGAGGAACGAGACGGCAATCGACATGCCGAAACTGCCCCCGAAGCTACACCGCCATCTCAGCGGAGAAGCAGCGTGGCTTCCACCGAGCTACTTCAGCTGGAGCATGCGGCTCCTGCTAGCTACCCCGTGGATGCTATCACGGAGTCTCAACATTTCCACCTTATGGCGGAATGGCAGAACCTCAAAGTTAAGGTGGCTGTCGGCACTGTTTTACCTCCTGAACCCGGCGCAACCTACCACTGCCGGCCGATTCCAGAAGGATATGCTAGGGTGTTGGTGGATGAAATAACGGAGGGATTTGAGGAGCTCCAGCTTGACCACCCTACCGGTGAAGGGGAGACTCGGCTGGGTTCTGCTCTGAAGACTCCATGCCTATGGCGGAATGAGCTCATCAAGCTTCCGAACTGGACGGCTCCGGCGAGTAAGGGCACTCCGCCTCCTCCTCCGGCGAGTGATCAGGGCACTCAGCCTCCTTCTCCGGCGCGTGGCGGCACTCCGCCTCCTTCTCCGCCTGCGCCGGCGCACCAGAGCAGCCAGCCGCCTCCTTCTCCGCCTCGTCAGCAAGGGCGAAAGAGACCCGCCGCCGCTGCGGCTGCTCCAGCGCGTCGTAGTCCTTCTCCTCCGCCTCGTAAGCAAGGAAAGAAGACAGCCGCAGCCGCTCCGTCTGCTCTGCCGGCGTCTAGCAGTACAGCTGCCAGAGGCGGGAGGCAATACAGATTCGCTCCTTCTCTGAAGACTCTAGAGAAGTTACCATACGAGAGGACCGAGGAGGAAACCAGGAAGATCGTGCGAGCCGAATTGACAAACTTCTTTGAAGGGGTGAAAGCAAAGAAACATCCACCTCCGGAGGAGAAGATAGATCCGGTGAAAGCAAAGCGCACTCTCGGTGCCCTGACAAAACCACCAAAGTCTCCGCCGAGAGGCAACTATGAGCGCATTCTTGCAAAGACATATGCCGAAGCGGAGCAGTCGGGAAGTACTGTCCGTGATAAAAGGTTAAAAGAACGACGAGCTGGGAAAAAAATTGCCCAGCTCGGCGAACAAGCGAACCAATCGTGCCCCCCGCTCAAGGTGTCAAAAGACATCGTCGCTAATGATCCGAGTATGGTGCCCGGTTATAGCAATCTTGGAGATTACCTGCCCGACGATGTACATTATGAAATCATGGAGGTGGACGAACACAAATACCATTACGGGAAGCCTCTCGTCAAAGATGAAAGATCTCTAAGCACGATGATGCGAAGACTACATGATTGGTACATGAAAACCTGCAGAGAGTCTGATGGGATGGATACTTTGACGCTGAGAGTTAAACCGGAGCATGACCTCGTTGGAATTGATCTGCTGAATGTTCCATTTGAGGATTTCTTCCAGTTTTACAATCAAAAGGCCCTCGATAAAACAACGATCACTTGCTACTGTCTGTAAGTAGTACTACTTCTGTCATTAAGTCTCTCTATATAGGTCAGCTCTTTCATTGCATGTATTTATACTTATCCTCACTATATTATGCAGATTGAAGATCGCCGAATTGAAGAAAAGACAAATCGGTGATATTGGGTTCATTAACACAAATCTCATAGATGCATATACGGTTGAAAAACATCCCAAAGAAGCCGAGGCCAACTTGCTACAATCGTTGGTATTAAATCAAAACAAAGATATAATACTCTTTCCTTACAACTTCAAGTGAGTGTTACTGTCTTGTGCATATTCGGTTTCCCTTATTAGTCCAGGTTATGGTAATGTAATTGATGACTTATGCATGCATGCGCAGCTTCCACTATATTCTCCTAGAGATTAAGCTTGAGCAGGGAGTAGTAACCGTCTTAGACTCGAGACGAAAAGATCCCCAGGACTATGCGAACATGACTCAAATGCTCGAGAAGTAAGTTAAATCGATCATTATCCACCATATCAGCAACTTTGTTCATTTCCTGATATCAAGTAATTGTTTTCTTTGTCTGGCAGGGTTTGGAGAAAATTCACCTCAAAAGCTCCGGGACTGCCGAAGAAGCTGCAATTTAATCACCCGAAAGTAAGTACTATAGTAGCATGTTCCGCGCATCTCCTAGTGATTCAAGCGCTAGTTTCATCAATACCATTTAGCATGCTTGCTTATCAGTTTGATTGACCTCTATTTCTTGTAAAGTGGTTGTGGCAGGAACCCGGGAATAATTACTGTGGATACTACGTTTGCGAGTCCATCCGCTACACGACCTGTGAGCGGGGCTACACTGAAGAACAATATGAAGTGCGTAAGCAATAATATTCACAATTTTATTTTATTACCATCATTTGTGTTGAGTTTCATTTATTCATATATATATGTATTGACCCCCTTCTTCAAATTAGATGTTTCGGAAGCGGGATGAACTCCTAGCACCAGATCGTATGCGAGCAATTCAAGAGGAATTGGCGGCATTCTTCCTTGACCACGTGATCGCTGAAAACGGAGAATACTATGTGGACCCTGTGTTCCTACAATTTAATTAGGAGATTGTATTGTAAGAGATAATTATTGTATATATGTAGCCGGTAGTGTCGGATAGATATACGAGAACTTGTTGTTCGACCAATATCTCGGAGAAGGAGAGGTGGTCGATATCACTTCTCTCTGTATGCATATGTTCATGACGATCTTCTGTTTCCTTCATTTGATTACTAGCTAGCGTGTCTACTCCTCTCCATACGTATATAGTACGTAGCGTCGACCAAGCACGGAGATAAGAGAGGACACTTCTCTCTATTAATTAGCTAGCTAACACAATATATGAAACACCTAAATTAACCCCCCAAAACCCCTAAACCACCCCCTTTCAAAAAAAACAAAAACCTCAGCTCCTGCCAGCTGCTGACGCGTGGATGCCTATTGGTCCCGGTTGGTGACACCAACCGGGACAAAAGGCCCTGCCTATTGGTCCCGGTTGGTGGCACCAACCGGGACCAAAGGCCCTCCTGCCTGGGCTCCCCGCACGGCCACGTGGACGGCCTTTAGTCCCGGTTCTCGTAAGAACCGGACTAAAGGGCTAGGGCATTAGTAACGACCCTTTAGTCCTGGTTCCAGAACTAGGACTAAAGGCCCTTATGAACCGGGGTAAAAGCCCCTTTTCCTACTAGTGGTGGGCCAGGATTCAGGCCCGCAGAAGGCCCAGTAGGCCCCACAGGCAAAGAGAACGGTTAGGCCCGAAAGCCTGCAGTTGAGAGGAGCTCGAGAGGGTGGGCGCGGCAGCGCTTATAACCCACTCTCGAGCCCTCTCAACTAGCGAGGTGGGACTAAACTTTTGACGCGGGGCAGCACAAGGCCTTTGGTCCCGGTTGGTGCCACCAACCAGGACTAAAGGGGGCATTGGCCCCGGTTCGTGGCACCAACCAGGACCAAAGGCCTTTAGTCCCGGTTGGTGCCACGAACCGGGACCAAAGAGTTCCCTATATATACCCCATCGCCACAGCAGAGCACTCTATAGGGTAACGCAGTAGAAAACAAAAATTTTCCGACCTACGCACCAGCCCAGGACCACTATGGAGACTGCATACATGGTTTGATCTTTTTCGTTACCGACTCGTAGTGCAGCGGGAAGTAGAGTCGATGACGATCGGCGGTGCAGATCCCCGCAACTAGGATTTACAACCTCCCAACTGCGAGGATGTATACCCTCATCTGCTCCTCAGACAGCCCTCCGGGAGACGGTCGAACAGCCCCCCGGACGGTGTCGCGGACAGCCCTTCGGGAGGACCTTCGAAACTCGAACGGTCACTCGGACAGCCCTTCGGGAGGACATTCGAAACTCGGACGGTCACACGGACAGCCCTTCGGGAGGCACTCACGAACTAAGACCGAAACTACGATCTCTCTACAGAGTTGCACACATACGGTGTCATCTATCCGGCAGGGCTTCGCCGTCCAGAACTAGTTCCCACCGGAACCCAGACAGCCTTTCGGCTCTACGAAACTATTTCGCTGGGAGGGAGAGAGAAGCCAGATCATGCATGGCACTTGTATGTGAGAAGGGATGATCCTTTAGGCAGCCCCCTCCACCCCTATTTATAGGCCAAGCCCAAGGGTGGCTTCTCCAAGAAGCCAAGGGGGAAATACCAAAAAGGCCCTCAAGGTGGCTTCTCCAAGAAGCCAAGCAAAAAGCACTTTCACTATTCATGACGACATTTTTCAGCGTCCGTTCGAACTAAAAATATTTATGTGGGCTCAGAACATTTCCAGTACCCACTAAAATAATTTTCAACGCGTTCCGAAACAATTTCGGTTTAGTGATTTTCATCTGCGAAAAGCAAACAAGAATGCATTTTCACTATTCATGAAGACAATTTTTCGCGTGCACTAAATCCGAAAATATTTCTGTGGGTCTTAGAATAATTCAAGTACCCACTAAAATGATTTTGGATTCGTTCTGAAACAATTTCAGATTAGTGAATTTCATCTGCGAAAAACAGCCAAAGCGGTACCGGCAGCTCCGAAACATTTTCGGTTTTTATTTTCTGAAAATTCCAAAAAGTTTCCAGAATGATTCTGGCACCCTCCAAGAATTATCAGGCATGTGCCGAAACCATTTTGACTTAATGGCATACCCCGAAACAACTTTTTCGGTTTCACCGAAACTCATCCGGTGACCTCTCTCTGCGGTACGATTCCGCTGTCCGAAACTTTTCGGTGTCGGAAACTTTTTCGGTGATTTTCTCTCAGACTCCCTGTCTAGTATTCAGCAGATAGATGACCCTTAAGCGTGTGACCCTATAGGTTCGGTGAATTATAGACATGACCTGGAACCCCTTCCGATCAATGATCAACATCGGAGCTGTGGACACTAATATTGACCCCTATACCCACACGAATGAATATTCGAGTGAACCTCCAGTTGAGGTGATCTATTCCTGTTGCTTCACGATATATCACAAACACCTGAGGTGAGATTTATTGCATCCCCATGGGCCAACACTTTGTCCACTATGCAAGTTACCTCGTTACCGGTTTTGTTCTCTTTTCTCGTTTTGTGTTCCGGCATCCCCGTGATCAAATCACAAAGTGTCTGCCAGACGATGATGGACACCATAACACGGAGTGGGCCCGAGTATATCTCTCCATCGTCGGAGGAGCAAATCCTAATCTTGAGCTATCAAGTTACTTGACACACTTTTCTATGAACCCGTAAGCCGCCGTAATAGCCACCCATTTACGGATGACGTTTAACAAACCCCAAAGTTCATGAAGCAAGCATGAAGAAACTCGATACTCTCATGGTCTAAGGAATCATGCAAACGTTAACCATCTCTGTGTTATGTACCATTAACTTGTGACGAATGAATCTGTTAGCATAACATCATGCCGGGTCGATTCAACACAAATGTTCTCTTAACATTGTGCCCTCAAGGTTGCTGACATAGACATGCCCATGATCAGGAAAACATAACCATCATGCAACACTTGAGCTAGTCTTAGAGGCCAGACTAGGAATACTTCTTACCGTTTATTATTCCACACGTGCATATGAGTCTTCCTCCGAGCCTCGTGGATATTGCAGACTCGAGAATCATTGCAGTTATAGCATGGAACATAAACATAATTGTGAACTCGGAGATAAATAATATCATTTATTATTGCCTCTAGGGCATATCTCCTACACACTCCACAGTGCTCTGTTTTTTCTAGCCGGCGAGGGGAGGGCATTTGGGTGCTCTAGCTCATCTCCTATGCACATGAGGTGTTCAATGAAATGTCTGAGCCACACTAGTTAATCTTTCTCCTCTCGAAACTCGACCTCCGAGCTCCATTTTCCCCGAGATTTGTCTAGGTTTAGCAGTCCGTCACGTCCCGTCCCCGTCTTCACCGGCGTCGATCGCCCGCGCCGATCTCGTCGCCAGCACCACCGTGGTGAGCCTCTTGTTCTTATCTTCTTTCTGAAAGGAAAAAATTCTTACTTTAGATAGTTACTTGTCTAATTTTGTTACTTTTATTATTCCTTCTTATTACATAGTGCGATGGTTTTGGTATCCGCCCCCGTCGGCCCTCGTCCTGTCTATGATTCGGATGTGGTATATATTATCTTTTTATAACTATTTGGTTCATTTATTGTTTATGACAAATATACCGACCAACGTGACATAGGTTTTATTTATCTAGGAGGCGGTTGAACAGGAAATTCTAACCGACCCTATTGTCGAGAGGTTAAATTTAGTTGAAGAAGAAAACAATTACTTGAAGGAAAAAATAAAAAAATTGAGGAGGAGAAGATGATATTGGAGTTGCATGTTGCGGATGTCGTCGATGATCACAAGATCAAGATGGATGCAATGCGCTTGAAGATTAGAAAGATTAGAAAATATGCCATTCATACCGAGGCTTGGTATCATTATGCCGTTGGATCAATTGTTAACTTGGTTGCGATTATGATCGCATTTGTTTTCGCATTGAAATGTTTTACATAGTTTCAATGTATGGTTTAATTAATTAGATGCTCTGGAGAGCTATATATATGTTGTTAGATCATAACTATGTATGTACTTTGGTTTTAATGTGATGATGAACTTCTATTAATTTGGTCACTTAATTATCTATTCATGATGTTCTGTAATGGTTTTTGACACACTTAATTATATATAATGCACGCAGATGAACCGGCAATGGATGTACGGTGACAGACACACCTCCGAGTACATTAAGGGCGTGCATGATTTTCTCGAAGTGGCTGAGGCAAACAAGCAGAATGGTTTTATGTGTTGTCCATGCCCTATATGTGGGAATACGAAGTCTTACTCTGACCGGAAAATCCTTCACACCCACCTGCTTTACAAGGGTTTCATGCCACACTATAATGTTTGGACGAGGCACGGAGAAATAGGGGTTATGATGGAAGATGGCGAAGAAGAAGAGAACGATGAAAACTATGTGCCCCCTGAATACGGTGATGCTGCAACGGGGGAAGCTGCTGAAGATCAAGAGGAACCAGACGATGTGCCCAATGATGCTGCAAGGGGGGAAGCTGCTGAAGATCAAGAGGAACCAGTGCCCGATGATGATGATCTCCGCCGGGTCATTATCGATGCAAGGACGCAATGCGAAAGTCAAAAGGAGAAGCTGAAGTTCGATCGCATGTTAGAGGATCACAAAAAAGGATTGTACCCCAATTGCGAAGATGGCAACACAAAGCTCGGTACCGTACTAGAATTGCTGCAGTGGAAGGCATAGAATGCTGTGCCTGACAAAGGATTTGAGAAGCTATTGAAAATATTGAAGAAGAAGCTTCCAAAGGATAATGAATTGCCCGACAGTACATACGCAGCAAAGAAGGTCGTATGCCCTCTAGGATTGGAGGTGCAGAAGATACATGCATGCCCTAATGACTGCATCCTCTACCGCGGTGCGTACAAGGATCTAAACGCATGCCCGGTATGCGGTGCATTGCGGTATAAGATCAGACGAGATGACCCTGGTGATGTTGACGGCCAGCCCCCCAGGAAGAGGGTTCCTGCGAAGGTGATGTGGTATGCTCCTATAATACCACGGTTGAAACGTCTGTTCAGAAACGAAGAGCATGCCAAGTTGATGCAATGGCACAGTGAGGACCGTAAGAAAGACGGGAAGTTGAGAGCACCCGCTGACGGGTCGCAGTGGAGAAAAATCGAGAGAAAGTACTGGGCTGAGTTTGCAGCTGACCCAAGGAACATATGGTTTGGTTCAAGCACGGATGGCATTAATCCTTTCGGGGAGCAGAGCAGCAATCACAGCACCTGGCCCGTGACTCTATGTATGTATAACCTTCCTCCTTGGATGTGCATGAAGCGGAAGTTCATTATGATGCCAGTTCTCATCCAAGGCCCTAAGCAACCCGGCAACGACATTGATGTGTACCTAAGGCCATTAGTTGAAGCACTTTTACAGCTGTGGAATGGAAACGATGTACGTACGTGGGATGAGCACAAACAGGAGGAATTTAACCTGCACGCGTTGCTGTTTGTAACCATCAACGATTGGCCCGCTCTCAGTAACCTTTCAGGACAGACAAACAAGGGATACCACGCATGCACGCACTGTTTAGATGACACTGAAAGTATATACCTGGACAAATGCAGGAAGAATGTGTACCTGGGCCATCGTCGATTTCTTCCGACCAACCATCAATGTCGAAAGAAAGGCAAGTATTTCAAAGGCGAGGCAGATCACCGGAAGAAGCCCGCCATGCGTACCGGTGATCACGTACTTGCTATGGTGAATGATTTACACGTAATCTTTGGAAAGGGTCCCGGCGGACTAGCTGTTCCGAATGACGCTGAGGGACACGCACCCATGTGGAAGAAGAAATCTATATTTTGGGACCTACCCTACTGGAAAGAGCTAGAGGTCCGCTCTTCAATCGACGTGATGCACGTGACGAAGAACCTTTGCGTGAACCTGCTAGGCTTCTTGGGCGTGTATGGGAAGACAAAAGATACACCTGAGGCACGGGAGGACCTGCAACGTTTGCACGAAAAAGACGGCATGCCTCCGAAGTAGTATGAAGGTCCTGCCAGCTATGCTCTTACGAAAGAAGAGAAAGAAATCTTCTTTGAATGCCTGCTCAGTATGAAGGTCCCGACTGGCTTCTCGTCGAATATAAAGGGAATAATAAATATGCTAGCGAAAAGGTTCCAGAACCTAAAGTCTCATGACTGCCACGTGATTATGACGCAACTGCTTCCGGTTGCATTGAGGGGGCTTCTACCAGAAAACGTCCGATTAGCCATTGTGAAGCTATGTGCATTCCTCAATGCAATCTCTCAGAAGGTGATCGATCCAGAAATCATACCAAGGCTAAGGAGTGATGTGGCGCAATGTCTTGTCAGTTTCGAGCTGGTGTTCCCACCATCCTTCTTCAATATCATGACGCACGTCCTAGTTCATCTAGTCGACGAGATTGTCATTCTGGGGCCCGTATTTCTACACAATATGTTCCCCTTTGAGAGGTTCATGGGAGTCCTAAAGAAATATGTCCGTAACCGCGCTAGGCCAGAAGGAAGCATCTCCATGGGCCATCAAACAGAGGATGTCATTGGGTTTTATGTTGACTTCATTCCTGGCCTTAAGAAGATAGGTCTCCCTAAATCGCGGTATGAGGGGAGACTGACTGGAAAAGGCACGCTTGGAGGGGACTCAATAATATGCAGGGACGGATATTCTTGGTCTCAAGCACACTACACAGTTCTACAGAACTCTACCTTGGTGACCCCGTATGTCGATGAACACAAGAACAGTCTGCGCTCCAAACACCCGGAGCAGTGTGACGACTGGATTACATGTGAACACATCAGGACTTTCAGCAGTTGGTTGGAAACACGTCTCAGAGGTGACACCACTGTTTGTGATGAGTTGTACTCGTTGTCCAGGGGACCATCTTCGACTGTATTGACTTACAAAGGATACGAGATAAATGGGAATACATTTTACACGATCGCCCAAGATCAAAAGAGCACCAACCAAAACAGCAGTGTCCGCTTTGATGCAGGAACCGAGAGGGGAAAGGACACATATTATGGTTACATAATGGACATATGGGAACTTGACTACGGACATGATTTTAAGGTCCCTTTGTTTAAGTGCAAATGGGTCAATCTGTCAGGAGGCGGAGTACAGGTAGACCCACAGTAAGGAATGACAACAGTGGATCTGAACAATCTTGGGTACACTGACGAACCGTTCGTCCTAGCCAATGATGTGGCACAGGTTATCTATGTGAAGGACATGTCTACCAGACCGAGAAAAAGAAAATATAAGGAAGCGAATACATCATACGATGAGCCAAAGCGCCACATAGTTCTTTCAGGAAAAAGGGACATTGTGGGAGTGGAGGGCAAGACAGACATGTCTGAAGATTATGAAAAGTTTCATGAAATTCCTCCCTTCAAAGTCAAGGCTGACCCAAGCATCCTGATGAAGATTATCCATGGTTACGGTGCAATAAGCAAATGACACAAGCGAAGAAAAAGTGAAGACTTTCTCCCACAACTATTATGATGATACCATGCCAACTTTGTAACAGACGAGTATGATACCATTGTCCGTTTTGTACACGAAGTGCATCTAGTTTTTGCCGTAACCCTCTCAACTTTCTTGCACATGTTATGTGGATGAAATGATGATACCATGCCAACTTTCAACCTTTTCAGAGTTCATTTGAAATGCTTTTCAATTTTAGGGTCTTATAGCTCAAAATAATTAGTAAATGCATGAAAAATAACAGGCCAAAAATTAAAAATTATGCCACCTACTGGGCCACCACGGCCTGAATACGATTAGAAACCCATCCATGGGCCAGGATTCAGGCCCGCAGAAGGCCCAGTAGGCCCACAGGAATGTACAGAGAGGTTAGGCCCATAAGCCTGCTTTAGAGAGGAGCTCGACAGCTCAGGCGCACCGCACCTTATAAACAGGTGCGGCGCTCTCTCAGCTAGCGAGGTGGGACTAAATTCCCACCACCACGCCGCTGTGCAAGGCCATTGGTCACGGTTGGTGGCACGAACCAGGACCAATTCCACCCTTTGGTCCCGGTTGGTGCCACGAACCGGTACTAATGAGGCTGTGGCCCCACGAGCACCTTTAGTACCGGTTCGTGGCACCAACCGGTACTAGAGTTTCTTACTAAGCAGTTTTTTAGTCCCACCTCGCTAGCTGAGAGGCACTAGGAGCAGTTTATAAGCCCTGAGTGCAGAGACGATTAAGAAGAGGCGCAATGCTCACGTTGCTTAGCTACAAGCCTTGAGGAATAAGGTAGACTGCATGGAGCTATGTGCAGTGCAGTCTACACTATTCCGAAAGGCTTGAAGCAAATCAACGAGCATTCCGCCTCTTTTTTGTTTTTAATAACTTATTACAACTCCGGACTTCTTGTGTTCCGACAAAATAAAATAAACTTTAATAAAATTTATGAAACTAAAATTAACAAAGTATTTTCTGTTCAAAACATTATAAGAAACCTCTATTATTATTGAAACTAAAATCATATAAAATTGATGCAACTAAAATTATCGAAGTATTTTCTGTTCAAAATCATTAAAAGCAAAAAGAATTTTCATAAAGAACTTTTTTTGATAGAAAATTTAATAGCAAAAAGAATTATCATAAAGTAAAATAAATAAGTAATTAGAAACAAAATAAAATAAAATAAATAAGTTTTTTGTTGTAAGTAGAAACAAAACAAAATAAATAAAGCAAAAAAGAAATAAAAAAACAAAATACAGCAAAAAAAATTGTTGGGGCGCTGCCCGCTGGGCCTTCCAACCCCCGGGTTTGCAAATACAGGCCCAGAAGGGCTAGAGGCTCAACGGGCAGCGCGCCAAAGTTAGGCCCAGAGCCTGCTATAGAGAGGAGTTCGAGACAGCAGCCGCGCCGGGGCTTTTAAACTGGTGCGGGCGCCCCTCGGCTAGCGAGGTGGGACTAAACTTTTGGCCGCGACGCGGGCAGCAAGAGGCCTTTGGTCCCGGTTGGTGCCACCAACCGGACTAAAGGGGTGCATTGTACCGGTTCGTGGCACCAAACCGGGACCAATGCCCCCCTTTAGTCCCGGTTGGTGCCACCAACCGGGACCAAAGGCCGCCGCTTCCCGCCCTTTGCGCTGCTGAAAAGAGGGCTTTGGTCCCGGTTGGTGGCACCAACCGGGACTAAAGATCTTTAATCCCGGTTGGTGCCACGAACCGGGACTAAAGGCTTGCGTATATAAGCAAACACTTAGGAAATTTTTTCAGAGTTCATCTGCAGTTTTGCCCCGACGACGCTGACGCCGCCAGGCTGCCCCGACACCGCCCGCCCGCCCTGACGCCGCCAGGCTGCCCCGACGCCGCCCGCCGCCCCCGCCGTCGCCGTCGCCCGTGCCCGTCTCGCCGTCGCCGTTGCCCGCGCCCTCGCCGTCAGCCGCGCCCCTGCCCGACGCGCGCCGCCCCGGCCCGTCCCCGTCGTCGCCGTTGCCCTGCCCCGCCCTTCGCCGCCGACGCCTCTGCCCCTGCCCCGACCACGCCGCCGTCGCCTCTGCCCTGCGCCGACGCGCTGCCGTCCCTTGGTCAGGGCCGGACTGCCCCTTCCTCCCTGTCTTTTATTGCATTTTTATAAAAATGTATATATGTATGTTCATGTATATATGTTCTCTGTGTATATATATGTATGTTCATGTATATTGTTCTCTATGTTATATATGTTCTCTGTGTATATGTTCATGTAATATGCAAAAGATAGATTTTTAGAAAAGTTAGGATTTTTTCTGTTCATAGATTTTTTTTTGGTGATATTAATTATTGTAGAATATGCAAATGTTTGTATATTCATATGAACAATGCATTAGGCAAAACCTTTACTTTTTTCGAAATTTTCTATTTGAACATTTTTTTATGAATGAGAGGAAAAAGGAAAATAAGAAGAGGAAGAAAGGAGAAGAAGAGGAGAGGAAGAAGAGAGAGAAGAAAAATAAGAAGAGGAAAAAAGAAGAAAAATAAGAGGAGAAGAAGAAAGGAATAGAAGAGAAGAAGAAAAAATAGAAAAAATTCTATTTTTTCTTCTTCTCTCCTCTATTCCTTTCTTCTTCTCCTCTTTTTTCTTCTTCTTTTTTTTCTTCGATCTTCTCCTCTATTCCTTTTCTTCTTCTCCTCTTTTTGTTTCTTCTTCGTTTTCTTATGTTTTATCGGGTCTGGCGTCGTCGATATACCCCTCTCCCGATAACTTCAACACGAGGGGGGGTCAATATACCCCCTCCCCGATAATATTATTTTCCCATGTACGTTCATTGTCGTTGTCGATATAACCCCCTCCCGATAACTTCAACACGTGGGGGGGGGTCGATATACCCCCTCCCCGATAACATTATTTTCCCATGTATGTATGTCGTCGTTGTCGATATATATAACTCCCTGCCAGATAACTTCGACATGATGGACGGACGATATTTATACCCCCTCTCGACCGTGATAACTTATACCACGGGAGCACCCCCCGGCCCTCTCGCTCGACCAAAACTCTCGAGGACACCCAAACCCTAGAAAAAAAGATGTCGGTCTCCTACCCCCTCCCGCCGCGCCCCTACCCTTGAAGCGTTGCCGAGGCCACCCCAAACCCGGAATAAGCTAGGTCTACGTTTGCACTAACCACCTGCTGTCATGTTTGTGTAATAATTGCCATGTTGTAATATTTGCAGAAACAATGGAGCACAGACGAGACGAGCAAGCAGAAGAGGTGTTGGGGGACATAATCTTAGCCGGAGGTGATATCTTGTCGTATCTTAACGACAATGATGGTCTGGAAGAACAGGGTGAAGAAGCAGGCTACGGTGATCAAAGAGTGGAGGAGGAAAGACATGATTATGATGGCTCCGGTGACCCAATGCTGGTGCAAGAAGGAGCCCGTGGTGATGGCTCCGGTGACCGAACAGAGTCCGACCAGGTAAATATATTAGTTAAGCCTGTGCTGACTAGCTAATTGATGCATTCATTGTTTTGGTATGTACACATATTAATTAACACTCGTCTTTCTTCTTTTTTCTAGCCCTCCGGATCGAGCACAACTGCGGTAAAGAGACGAGGCCCGAAGAGAAAGTTGCGCTCGGATGAAAGGTTTGAGATCACAGCAATCGTGCGCGACGGCCAACCGATTGAACCCATCCGGACAAAGGATGCATTTGCTGCTCAGTGCGGGGTTCTAGTTAGGGACAAGATCCCGATCAGCATCCACCAATGGTATAAGCCTAAGAAGGAAGACCCTGAGGTGTCTTATGTCAATGATATGCAGAAAGATGATCTTTGGACTGAGCTGAAGGCAAATTTCACCCTTCCGCCAGAGGAGGATCCGGAGAAGCCAGTTAAAGAGAAATTAATCAAGTCTCATGCGCTTAAGAAGATGGCAGACCTATTCAGGAGGTGGAAGAATGAGCTGAAAACGTTTGTCGACAAAGAAGAGACACCAGAATTCATCGGCCAGTATGAGAAGATCAGAGATCACTGGCCCGCATTTGTGGCCCACAAGACATCGGAAAAGAGTAAGAAGATGTCAGCGACAAACAAGAAGAAGCTTCACAATCGCACGGGGTCAGGTGGTTACCTCAAAGCCCGGCCTAAGTGGGGCAAGGCTGAGAATGATCTGCTTGAAAAAGGGATCGAACCACAGACAATGAACTGGACAGACCGTTGCCGGACTTGGTTCTTCGGGGCTAGCGGAACCTTGGACCCTGTATCAGGGAGGTGCGTTTGGACGAACGAGCTTTTGAGAATACCAGTCAAGAAGATTCAGCAATATATCGATGCAGCGCAGGAAGGGACGTTCGTTCCAGACAGAGAGAACGACGAGTTCACAATGGCCCTCGGGAATCCTGAGCACCCTGGACGGACACGAGGCACGCCAGGCTCCGTTCCGTGGAAGGCTGGTTTTCCGGACGCAGGCGGTTACAAAAGCCAGGAGAGGAGGAAAAAAATGGAGCAGACCCAAATTCAGAAGCTGCACGAAAGGGTTCACGCGCTAGAGGAACGAGACGGCAATCGACATGCCGAAACTACCCCCGGAAGCTACCCCGCCATCTCAGCGGAGAAGCAGCGTGGCTTCCACCGAGCTGCTTCAGCTGGAGCATGTCTTGACGGCTCCTGCTAGCTACCCCGTGGATGCTATCACGGAGTCTCAACATTGCCACCTTATGGCGCAATGGCAGAACTTCAAAGTCAAGGCGGCTGTTGGCTCTGTTTTACCTCCTGAACCCGGCGCAACCTACCACTGCCGGCCGATTCCAGAAGGATATGCTAGGGTGATGGTGGATGAAATAACGGAGGGATTTGAGGACCTCCAGCTTGACCACCCTACCGGTGAAGGGGAGACTCGGCTGGGTTTGCTCTGAAGACTCCGTGCCTATGGCGGAAGGAGCTCATCAACCTTCCGAACTGGACGGCTCCGGCGAGTAAGGGCACTCCGCCTCCTCCTCCGGCGAGTGATCAGGGCACTCACTCCAGCCTCCTTCTCCGGCGCGTGGCGGCACTCCGCCTCCTTCTCCGGCGCGTGGCGGCACTCCGCCTCCTTCTCCGCCAGCGCCGGCGCGCCAGAGCAGCCAGCCTCCTCCTTCTCCGCCTCGTCAGCAAGGGCGGAAGAGACCCGCCGCCACCGCGGCTGCTCCGGCGCGTCGTAGTCCTTCTACTCCGCCTGGTAAGCAAGCAAAGAAGACAGCCGCAGCCGCTCCGTCTGCTCTGCCGGCGTCTAGCAGTACAGCTGCCAGAGGCGGGAGGCAATACAGATTCGGTCCTTCTCTGAAGACTCCAGAGAAGTTACCATACGAGAGGACCAAGGAGGAAACCAGGAAGATCGTGCAAGCCGAAGTGACAAACTTCTTTGAAGGGGTGAAAGCAAAGAAACATCCACCTCCGGAGGAGAAGGTAGATCCGGTGAAAGCAAAGCGCACTCTGGCTGCCCTGACAAAACCACCAAAGTCTCCGCCGAGAGGCAACTATGAGCGCATTCTTGCAAAGACATATGCCGAAGCGGAGCGGTCGGGAAGTACTGTCAGTGATCAAAGGTTAAAAGAACGACGAGCTGGGAAAAAAATGCCCAGCTCGGCAAACAAGCGAACAAATCGTGCCCCCCGCTCAAGGTGTCAAACGACATCGTCGCTAATGATCCGAGGATGGTGGCCGGTTATAGCAATCTTGGAGATTACCTGCCCGACGATGTACATTATGAAATCATGGAGGTGGACGAACACAAATACCATTACGGGAAGCCTCTCGTCAAAGATGAAAGATCTCTAACAACGATGATGCGAAGATTACATGATTGGTACATGAAACCTGCAGAGAGTCTGATGGGATGAATACTTTGACGCTGAGAGTTAAACCGGAGCATGACCTCGTTGGAATTGAACTGCTGAATGTTCCATTTGAGGATTTCTTCCAGTTTTACAATCAAAAGGCCCTCGATAAAACAACGATCACTTGCTACTGTCTGTAAGTAGTACTACTTCTGTCATTAAGTCTCTCTATATAGGTCAGCTCTTTCATTGCATGTATTTATAATTATCCTCACTATATTATGCAGATTGAAGATCGCCGAATTGAAGAAAAGACAAATCGGTGATATTGGGTTCATTAACACAAATCTCATAGATGCATATACGGTTGAAAAACATGCCAAAGAAGCCGAGGCCAACTTGCTACGATTGTTGGTATTAAATCAAAACAAAGATATAATACTCTTTCCTTACAACTTCAAGTGAGTGTTACTGTCTTGTGCATATTCGGTTTCCCTTATTAGTCCAGGTTATGGTAATGTAATTGATGACTTATGCATGCATGCGCAGCTTCCACTATATTCTCCTAAAGATTAAGCTTGAGCAGGGAGTAGTAACCGTCTTAGACTCGAGACGAAAAGATCCCCAGGACTATGCGAACATGACTCAAATGCTCGAGAAGTAAGTTAAATCGACCATTATCCACCATATCAGCAACTTTATTCATTTCCTGATATCAAGTAATTGTTTTCTTTGTCTGGCAGGGTTTGGAGAAAATTCACCACAAAAGCTCCGGGACTGCCGAAGAAGCTGCAATTTAAACACCCGAAAGTAAGTACTATAGTAGCATGTTCCGCGCATCTCCTAGTGATTCAAGCGCTAATTTCATCAATACCATTTAGCATGCTTGCTTATCAGTTTGATTGACCTCTATTTCTTGTAAAGTGGTTGTGGCAGGAACCCGGGAATAATTACTGTGGATACTACGTTTGCGAGTCCATCCACTACACGACCTGTGAGCGGGGCTACTCTGACGAACAATATGAAGTGCATAAGCAATAATATTCACAATTTTATTTTATTACCATCATTTGTGTTGAGTTTCATTTATTCATATATATATGTATTGACCCCCTTCTTCAAGTTAGATGTTTCGGAAGCGGGATGAACTCCTAGCACCAGATCGTATGCGAGCAATTCAAGAGGAATTGGCGGCATTCTTCCTTGACCACGTGATCGCTGAAAACGGAGAATACTATGTGGACCCTGTGTTCTTACAATTTAATTAGGAGATTGTATTGTAAGAGATAATTATTGTATATATGTAGCCGGTAGTGTCGGATAGATATACGAGAACTTGTTGTTCGACCAATCTCTCGGAGAAGGAGAGGTGGTCGATATCACTTCTCTCTGTATGCATATGTTCATGACGATCTTCTGTTTCCTTCATTTGATTACTAGCTAGCGTGTCTAGTCCTCTCCATACGTATATAGTACGTAGCGTCGACCAAGCACGGAGATAAGAGAGGACACTTCTCTCTATTAATTAGCTAGCTAACACAATATATGAAACACCTAAATTAACCCCCCAACCCCCCCCCCCCCCTTCAAAAAAACAAAAACCCCAGCCCCTGAAATGCTGACGCGTGGATGCCTATTGGTCCCGGTTGGTGGCACCAACCGGGACAAAGGCCCTGCCTATTGGTCCCGGTTGGTGGCACCAACCGGGACAGAAGGCCCTGCCTATTGGTCCCGGTTGGTGGCACCAACCGGGACCAAAGGCCCCCCTGCCTGGGCTGGCAGCAGCGGCCACGTGGAGGACCTTCTGTCCCGGTTCGTGTAAGAACCGGGACTAAAGGGTTAGGGCTTTAGTAACGACCCTTTAGTCCCGGTTCGAAAACCGGGACAAAAGGCCCTTACAAACCGGGGTAAAAGCCCCTTTTCCTACTAGTGATCGTTGGTCCTTGTTGCTGCGATGCGTGGCCAAGAAAAGTCCACAGCCCTCAGACTTTGCATGCATTTGGCAAGCATGGCAGGCCGGACGAGCAAAGAGAATTTAGGGCATCTTCAAGGCCATGCCGTAAACGCCCGCAAACGTTTGTACCGACGTGTCTCGACGTTTCTTGCCATCCAACACAGTGTCGCAAACGTCCGCGGAGTAACGGAAAACCGGCCATTGGCCGTGTCCGTGGAGTGACCCTTAATTATCCTTGTTGTTACTGTTGGGAGGCACGATGGTGGTGTATGTGATTACGCATGTAGCACGTATGTTGTACCAGGCTTCACCCACTACAACCATAAAAAAGGAGGCTTAATGCCTATTTCTGATTGGGTCTGGCCGAGGTTCCTTCCTCCTTAACTTCCTTGGATTCATCCGCCTTCTTCACGTTGCGTGCGAGACCGATACACTTGAAATGACGCATCACAGAGATTCCTAGTTGTTGCTCGGTGGCCAACTTCGTAAGAAGGTTGGTTTCTGCAAAGAGCTTGGTGGTAAAATGAAAGAGGGTATCCATCTTACTGTAGAGACTATTCACCTTGGCTTCGAGATCTTTGCTCATCATCCAATAAGAATCAATCTCTTGACCAATTGTATTTGCACATGGTTTGGAGACTTTCTCAAGTTCGTTGATCTTTTCCTTGATCTCATCAGGAGTTGTCACTTCCGTCTCGGGGTCGCGTGGTCCCATCCCCCGTGCAAAGGAGGAGGAGGCGCTCGCGGCCTGTCACAAGGCCCGACCCAAGGCGCGGCATGCAAAACATGTGCCACCCTTGATCGGCCTGCCCAATAGAAGAAGGTGGGTAGGATGAGATGCGGCCACACACGCTTCTATGCCAACGAGAAAGCCAAGATCGTCACTGCCACACCAGTCGCCTCTTGGGCCCCAGCCGCTCCAGCCGACACCGAGTTTGTCCACTCTAATGTGTCCAATGAGGTGTTTTCCAGGACTCCTTAGATTAATTAGTTTATTAAATATTGCATATTTCCATGTCAAATGTAATGGTGGATATCTACTTATATTTAAGATGTTACATTTTGATGAGAAAATGATGATATTTGAGTGTTAGAGTTGGAGGATTTACCGTTGGATATGCCCTAAGCCCCCTCTCTTTCCCATCCACAACGACAACGCAACCTACATGCACCGTGTGCTGGAGCTAGCAGCTATACAATGGCATCTTGCTCAAACTGATTATGTTTCCATGGCTAGGTTTATGTGGGACTTCACCTGCGGCAAGCGTGGTGAACAACCCCTACATTGTGTTTGGCCGGTCGTCGGAATCGGAATCATGCGAGACACTCTAAAATCTGAATTGCTGCCATAGGCAACACCTCCTATAGTACTAGTTGGTCATACAATACATTGAGAGGATGTAGGCATGACGATGTGAGATGGCATTAACCATCATTTGAACAAATATAATTTTAGCACTAGTCTGCCTTGCATGGCGCTAATGTAAGGTAAGCATAGCACCGCTCCCTAGTTGTATATGTCCATTAACGACTTGTGATCAATTGCCAGCAAACTGTGTTTGTGGCTTCACCGTTCCTGTGACGCTTCCATGGGCATTCTGAACAATAGCTTGTGCCGGGGCAATGTGGTTGGCCCAAGAGAGGTTGACGTTTTTGAGGTAGATGTCGTGGCACGGCACACTCTTGCTGCACATGATCTTGATGGCCTCTCGTTCTGAGGACGTCCCCTGGATGTCGACGAATCGAGCGTCTGTTATGGCCACACCACCATCCTGCAAAGGCAAAAGCAATATATAGGGTTTCGTTCAATTTCAGCAATTGTTCCCTTCTTTCTTTAAGGCAACCATTGATTAAGTGGTGGTGCGGACGGGATCCCTCACCCGTGGTGGACAGTTTCCTTGTTGGCAATAGAACTGGTCGATATCAATAGGCAACCGGACGGCAGTCATTCTGAGTTTGGTGAAAAGGAATCCTGTTGCTTTGCCTTGCCCTCCCTGTATCCATAGAATCAAACCATATGTATATATTAGGGGATATATATACCTACTATATATGGTTTGCAGGTAACCTATGATATGTACATGGAACATGCATGTGTATGCATGCCACCGTCAGTATCCTACCTAATTTTTATATAACTCTCATATTAACGTGCATTGCACGTACACATTTATTAATTATCAAAATGTCACCGCACCCCGCCAGGAATGAAAGTAATTAAAGAGAATCGAGTGGTTGCAAGCATACACATATTGGAGGTCTCTAAAAGCAAAATGAACAGCTTGGATCGTGCAGCCTGTTCAGTTAGCATCCTCTAAGCTAATGTGTCATATTAGCCCATCACGCATGAAGAAGGTCGCCGCTCAGGAGGTAAGTGAGAATTGGTTATGCGCAGGATGGTGTCTACACCACCGTCAGAATGGCGGCTTCCACGGGCCGGGGCCGGCTGGGTTGGGAGGTGGTGGGCCGGAGCCAGCAGCCCAAGGGACTGGGCTGGAGCCGGCAGGATGAAGATGGACTCCGAGTCGGGAGAGGCCTTGATGGAGGGCTTGTGCAGATGCTCGAGGGAGACGCCGGTTGGAATGGCTTGCCGGGTGGAGCTGATCTTGGCGAGCGTGTCCGCAGCCTCCTTGTCGGCTCGCGGGATGCGGTGGAACTCACAACCCTCAAAGTTGCCGCACATCTGCTGAACCAAGAAGCAGTAGCTAGCCTTGTTGGCGTCCCTGGCATCCCGATCACCAGAGACCTGCTGCACCACCAGGTCCAAGTTGCAACAAAGGATGCGTCGGATGCCGATCTCCTTGGCCAACCATGGGCTGTGGACGAGGGTTTCGTATTCCGCCACGTTGTTGGATGTGGGGAAGTGGATCTGCAGCGCATACTGCAGCCGGTCATTCTTGGGGGAATTTAGGACGATGTTGGCTCCCAAGCCAGAGCGCATCTTCAAGTCATCGAAGTGCATCCGCCAGTGCGTCGAGTCGGGAGGTAGCGGTAAGTACTGGGTTTGGGCCCAGTAGACAAGGAAATCAGCCAACGCCAGGGATTTGGCAGCCGTGCGAGGCTCGTAGAAAATCATGTGGGCAGCCAGCTCGAGGGCCCACATGGTGACCCGGTCGGTGGCGTCCCGGTGGCCGATGATCTCTTCGAGAGGAGCCGTGCTCACCACGGTGATGAGTGCTCCTGGAAGTACTGCTTCAGCTTGTTGGCGGCCAGATACACACCGTAGCATATCTTCTAGTAGTGACGGTAGTTTTCTTGGAGAGGGAGAGCACCTCGCTCAGATAGTATCATAGTACACGGGCCGCTAGACCGGCTGCGCCTTGCCTCCTCCGGGCGCTCCACCACTAGCACCACGCTGACCACGCGGGTGGTGGCCGCAGTGTACATTAGCATGGGCTCCTTCCCGGCCGACGCGGCCAGGACAGGTGCGTTGGAGAGCATGCGCTTGAGGTCACGGAAGGCTTCGTCCTCCTGCGGGGTCTAGTCGAACGTGGTCGTCTTCTTCATCAGCTGGTAGAGGGGCAAAGCCCTCTCGCCCAACCGGCCGAGAGAGGCCATGCAGTCGGTGAACTGCTTGGCTTCGCGCAGTCAAGCTGGCTTGCGCACGCGCTCGATCGCCTTAATCTTCTCGGGGTTGGCCTCGATGCCACGCTCTGAGACGAGGAAGCCCAGGAGCTGGCCAAGTGGCACGCCGAACACGTACTTCTCCAGGTTCAGGTTGATCTGGTACTCGCGCAGGTTGGCGAATGTCCCCTTGAGGTCGTCTAGGAGGGTGAGGTGATGAACTTGGGGAAAAAAGGGCTAGCCACAAATTTAGTTGGTGGCGCCTCATTTTCAATCCACGTCACCACTATTTTATTTTGAATAGTGGCGGCGTTGGCATATTTGGTACGTCACCACTATATCATTACTAGTGGCATGTCACTAAAAATCTACGCCTTTCCTTTTTTTGCGGGGTAAAAATCTACGCCATTGCTATTTGGGTCCAACAGCCTACCGGGTCGCAAGTTAGTGATGACGTGTAACTTTTTGTCTAAGAGCAAATATGTTGCTGTGGATGGTTGATTACAACTCGGAGGACCAATTTTTTTTCTTCTGAAACACAAGATCAGTTTCTTATTGATTGTATTTGGCTGTATATCTCACTGGTGTTAAGGAAAACTATAGCTCTGGTCACCCAAGACATATGTGATTCTTTGTAAACCAATCACAACTATAAACTATTTTTTCCATTTTATTTTGTTTTTCTTAAATGTTCTGCAATTGGATCACTTCATGTATAATCGAACTTTCCATCTCCATTATGCTATAAGTGCAGACCCTCTACTAGTCAATTTGTTTTGCTAGATGTGTTGTTATGCTACAGAAAGGAAAAACGACTTGGCTATGTGTTGGGGATTTATTTATTCCCAACCTTGCATAATACTCCCACCGTAAAGAAATATTATTTTTGTGTTTTGTTTACTGCGTTACGCTTTTATATTATTATTTTTACGGAATGAGTACGTGTGTGGGAAATTATGGATTCCCTTATGTGTGTATATCTGTTTCCGACATAGGAGTGCTGGACCATTCATTATTTCCGGGATCTCCAATAGAATATGGCGCCTAAGGACCAGCTTCTTTTGGCTGTTGGTGGTGCTGTTTCTTGTAGCCAAGCCAAGCCATGCCATCGTGGGGCTGTTTCTTGTATGAATCATTAATAAGCTAGCCAAGCCAAGCATCGTGGGGTTGCTTCTTGTGTGAACCAAAATTCCAAGACTAGCTTGCATCGTCTATCTATCTATAAAAACGACCGGACCAGTCGACCTCAGTCTCCTCCATGTTCCTTTGCTGTAGTGAGCGAGCGAAACCTTTTTGCCCAAACCAGTTGAGCAATCCATGACTGACGCGGCCGTGTGACGTGCCGAGCATCCATCTTCCTATCCCTGCTCGTATCGATGGCATGTGCTTTGTGCGCTCCATTTGATCTTAATTTGCCATCGTTGTCTTGCCCTCTTCACTGCTGGCCAATGCAGTGCACATGCATGGCGCTGGTATGATCCAGTCGGGAAGCACGAGGACACTGACACCACCCACGGCCATCTTCGGTCCGCTGCTGGCTATTTCCTTGTGTTTTGCCCATCAGTTCATCCCGATCTTGTCTGCAGCCTCCGATCCCTGCCCTAGAGAACCTCGTCGACATACGCCGGCCTAGCCCTTTGATCTTCGAACCCCAAGTTTAATCTTGAATCTTGTTTCCTTTCAGTAGATTAGATGGGTTAGTTGGTTTTTTATTAGATTATAGATTAATTACACTCATCTTTTGCTCGTTAGTTATACCATAATGAGATATATTCTCTTTGTGTTCCCATCGAGAATGATGAGGGTGTAAAAATCCTTGTTCCCAAATAGTTCCGGTTGAATCGAAACATGGATGTATGTTCTTGCCAAGGTCTGTGTTGCTCCCTTTTAGTTTTCGCACTTGCCCTACCGATGTTTTTCCTTAAACTGGAAACTACAACTTAACTTGATAGGTGCCGCAGCATCTGTGTTTTCTAGTCATAGAACCTGTCCAAACATTGCAAGTTGCTTAACATGTTGGAATTATCTTAACCGCTTATTGACTGAAATCAGTTCCTTTTTAGGGCATCTCCAAAAAGAACACTCAAACCGCCCGCATACAGTCGAATCGTCTTCTTTAGGGTATTTTCAAAGCGGACTCTCAAACCGTCCGCATACGTCTGGATCGTGCGGTCCGCCAGACGTGTTATAACATCCTACACGAGCATGTATCGATCAGCCGAGCGGTCCGGACGTACTTTTTCCGGACAGCAGACATGTAGGACTCCGACTCCCAGCCCATCAAAAATCTCTCCCAGACACCACGCCTCCATCCTTCCATTTTCTCACGTTGCCTTTTTGTCTCTTGCCTTTGTCATCACTCCACCACCATTGCACACCCCTGTTGGTACTCGACGAGTCCGTCACCTCCAGCTGTACACCCGGGATCCAAGCCGATTCTTCTCTATTGTTGGGACGAGCCTTTCCTCCGACCACCACTCGGGTACCATCCGCTCCTACGCTGCTCACCATGCGCAGCAAGTGTCCGTTGAATTGGCCGAGCTAATTGTTTTGTCCCTTCTTCTTCTTTAAAGCAATGGATTCGGATACAGAGTACATATATGAGCATTATGTCGAGTCAAGATATCTTGTGGGAGGTGAAGGCCTTCACCACACTTAAAAAGTTTGTTAAAAGACATCAACGAATCTGGCATCGAGCAACTCATGAGCAACCGAAGGAAAATCTGATCGAGCATTCATGGGCGGTTAAAGAGGGCAATAATATTTGAGTGTAATATTTGAACTGATTTAAGTACAACTACCGCTATATTTGAACATTTGAAATATAAGTCTTATGCTCCTACTCCCTCCGCTCCTAAATATAAGTATTTGTAGTGATTGCAATACGAAATATATATATATATATATATATATATATATATATATATATATATATATATATATATATAGACATTATTTTAAAATGTAGATTCACTCATTTTGCTCCGTGTGTAGTCCGCATTGGAATCTTAAAAAATACTTATATTTAGGGACGGAGTGAGTATTTAGGAACAAAGGGAGTTCGGAGTATGTATCAATTAATGCGCTACAGTACAAGTTGAGAATGGAATAAAAGCACGCAGCAATCAATCAATCAAGCTTATACAACCAACCATTCTTTTGTTCTCCATTTCCAGCTTCCTTTTGATGAGATCAGTACAAGGAAGGCTCAATGCTTCTCACTCTATTTTCTTTTTCCAGCGAAATCATCATCAATCATCAAAACAAAAATCCGAGAAATATGGCACAACCATACCATATTACTAGTACCATATACTAAATCACACACACAAACCCCTTTATTGTCGGCAAGCAAGCAGTTGATCATGGTGCAGCTGATGGGATGAAAATCCTGACAACGATCACTGTGGGTTGCAAATGAGGGCTCTGCCTTGGAAGCACGCGATGAAGACGGGAGGGATGTACCCCGTGATGCTGTTGTAGCAGGTCCAGGCGCTATCTCCAAGGCATGGCAGCAGCTGCTTGCTGATCTCTAGGCCGATGCAGTGCTCCTTGTTGGGCTCCTCCTTATCCTTGGCCAAGCATTCCCTGCCGGCGGCGAGGACGAAGCATGGCGTGAAGGTAGCCTCGTTGGTGACGGCATTCTCGGCGAAGCACCCGAGTGCGACGTTGGCGACGCAGGCCAGGTCTTCGTTGGACGTGCTTTATGTGACACACAGATTATCCTGTGTCAGTACTTACTTTCACGTGCCCTCTCTGAAATGAATGAATTGTAGAAAAGCAGGTACTGACCTTGTGCCGACACACAGATTGTCCTGCGTCAGCAGCGCCGGCGCCGGCGCCGGTGTGGTGGAGCCGCCTGCTCCGCATATGAGCAGCACTAGGACAATGAGGGACTGCTTGATGATGGCCATCGGGCTTTGGTTTGTTGGGTTGGTTGAAGAGACTCACTTCCGCATCAGATGAGATGCGTAGATTTATAGGAGCTGGGCAGGAGGCAGAGCGTAAAGTTTTAAATTTTCGTGATTGCGACACAAGCCCCAGCTAACAGTAAACAGAATCTCATAGCTAAGATTTCGGCGAAAGGGACACTAGAATAAGCAAGCACAAGGAGGACTTACTAGTTGCGCGCGAGCGTTCCGAGCATTGCTCGGTTTCCGACCGGAAAGCAGGTAACCCAACTTTCCTTATTTTTTTGACGGGGTCTCAACCTTCCTTTTAAGCAAATCTGTGTGACAGAAAAATTAAGGGACGCACCTAAAATCAGTTTTGGTGGCGAGATGAGGAGGATAATAAAAAGATGGATTGGCTCGCATGGTGGACACTTTGCTTCCCTAAAAGTGAGGGAGGTAAGGGCTTTAGAGATTTACATTTTTTCAGCCTTCCAATGCTTGCCCTGATTTGTTCTGCGCAAGAATTTTAAATGCCAAGTACCACCTTAACTATGATCTGCTACAATCTACCCCTAAGAAAGGTTCACCCTTCACGTGGCCACAATATCATGTTTTGTCTTTCATCCTTCAAGCTTGGATATATTTGGAGGATTGGTACAGGGGGAGAGGATCCTATAAAGTTCGGATTGGAAGGTTATTACGCCGAAAATGTTACATCCACGGGCTCCTACGAAGAGAATACTACATAAACTTACTAACTAACTAACTATGCCCCCCGATTTTCATGGGGTGGGCCCCTCCCTTCCCTTAACTCCAATCACATCTTCCAACGTTATTGATTTTTTATTACTCTTATTACCCATCCCACGAGGTTAAACGGTAGTTAGCGATCTAATCAATGCTACTATTATTGGTTTGTGGCACGAAGAGCTCACGGGTTTAATGAGTTTGGCCAAAAAAAGGAGAGGAGAGGAGAGGAGGAGATTGCTAATTTGGGCGCGGTAATCTATCCTGGCCTCTCAACGTGCGGGTCGATGTATATATAGAGCTAATTAAGCTCCTTCAGCCTCACACCGCACCACAATCTCTCCTCCTACGTAGTGTGCAAACCAACCAACGCAAGACAAGAGAAGCAGCAATGGCGGTGCAGCAGTGTACGGTGGCGCTCTTGGTGGCCGTCGCCCTCGTGGCGGGGCCAGCCATCTCGTACGCTGCCGAAGCTAGCTACGCCCCAGCCGGGCCACAGCCCAAGGCCACGACCGAGGAGCAGAAGCTAATTGAGAAGGCCAACAACGCCTTCAAGGCGGCCGTGGCGGCCGCAGCCGCAGCCCCTCCAATGGACAAGGGCAAGATATTCGCGAAGACCTTCACGCAGATCTTCGGCAGCTGGTCTCTTGAGGGGGTCACCGACACGTCCAGCACCAAAGCCATTTTCAACTCCAGGGTCGGCTTCACTCTGGCGGGGGCCTCACAGAAAGCCCAGGGTGCTACCCCAGAGGCCAAGTACGAATCTTTCGTGGCCATGTTCGGCAACTCGCTTCGCATCATCACCGGCATCCTCGAGGTCCAAGCCGGCGAGGAAGTCAAGGGGCCGATCCCTGCTAGTGAGCTCAAGGCCATCGACCAGATCGACGCCGCCTTCAGCACGGCAGCCACCGCCGCCGAAGCTGCCCCCAAAAAGGACAGGTCCACCGTCTTCGACTCTGCCTTCAGCAAGGCCATCAAGGAGACCACGGGCGGTGCATACGAGGGCTGCAAGTTTGTCCCCGCCGTCGAGTCCGCCGTCAAGAAAAGCTACGCCACGTTTCTTCCCAGGAATCCCCACGACAAGCGCGCGCTCATTGAGTCCTTCCTGAGCGACACCATCGTCTCCATGGCCGCCGTCGTCGCCCCCGCCCCTGCCACTCCCACCGCCACCGCCGCTGCCGGTGGCTACAAAGTCTAAGCTCACCGCATATACTGCACGTAGATATGCATATGCGTACGTGTGTATGTGACTGTGGCAGCCAGCGAGTTTGATCGACAATCAAAATCAATTATTGGTTTTTGTTTCATGCACCGGCGATCGATGACCTCTTAATTAAGTACTCCCTCCGTTCGGAATTACTCGTCTAAGAAATGAATGTATCTAGATGTATTTTAGTTGTAGATACATTCATTTTTGTGACAAGTAATTCTGAACGGAGGGAGTACATGATAAGCATGGCCATCAGCTAGCATATTCCATTCATTTTCGTATATTACATTCTTGGCCATTCAGTTTTGACCAGCTATTGGAACACTAAATTGTAACCAACCATGCATGTAGAAGATGTCATAATACACATACTTTCTACTTACTGTATTTATATCTCTAAGCTGAGCTGCTTGATTTGTATTCTCTGACAACCTCATGCGTGCTCAAACTGATTCAGTTTAAAACAAGCAGCAGTCGGTTTTATATATATTGCTTTGCTACCATTTGGAATGGTGCAGGTGAAAAGCAAGCAATGCTTTCGTAAGCAAGATAGTGTCAACGAAGATTGCGTGTGTGTCTCTATGTGTGCGACAGACGCTTTTTCATACTGTCTGATTACCTCATATCATAAGTACTCCCTCTATTCACTTTTATAAGACCTTGAAGACATTTCAAACCATCTGCAAAACAATCAATTTTGAGTTGCCTGAAACGACTTACAAAAGTGAATGGAGGGAGTACAACATATTACTACCGGCAGTGCTAGTAAGAAAAAAAATCCTAGAGATTTCAATCCTCCAAAATTTCTTCGCAAATCCTTTGAATCAAAGAAGCCATAACCCTTGTTTTCTTCTTATACATGTTATTTGATTCGTAGAGATGCAACCATAATGATTTTTTCTTAGGATTCATCTGTACTAGATGCCAGCAGAAAATTTTCATCCACTCCAACCCCATGTGAAGATTCCTATATGCTCGATCAAACATCCATGCAATCCTGTAGTACCGAAGATGGCATGATATCTTATTTCCGTATTTTCCCTATTCCTATGTTTTAAAAATCCCGCGAATCAGAGAAGCCTGGTGGCAACAATGCAAATTGGTTTTTGTACCCGAAATATTACAACAAGTAATTTGTGAGAATTTGAAACAAGAATAATACAAATCCAACTCCGATCCATATCCTCCAAAAATAGTCTTCAATCACTCTTTATCTAAGATAGCCACATATTAAAGAGGAGGTGTTGGGGGTTTTTAGCTTGATATCATATGCAAACACAAAAAGGAACCAACATAGCGAACTTAAAGGTAAGGTCAAGCACACTTTTTTAGATAAAAGGCGTAAGGAGCGCCCAGCTTTAAATGAATAAAGCCAACAAGGCCAACGTTGTTCAGTATAACAAACCAAGTAAAGAATAAACAAAGATTACATGCCATCTCAAAAGGCAAAGGATGTTAAAACAAACTAGAGCCGAAAGGATCGAACACCGAAGACATCAGGCGGTTGTTTTTGTTGACCTAGTGTACTTATTTAATCTTGTTTTGCACCGCACCAGCCACCTCGACATCCTTCCTCTTTGGCAAAAGACTCCAATACCCAAAAAACAATGACCATTTGATGTAATCAACAGGTTGATTTAGAAATTTACCCGTCGCAGTCAGTTTATTGTGGCTTCCAAAGAGCCCAGGCTACAGCCGCGGAGGAATGCCATGCAATTCTTTGGTGATGACTGTTGTGGGGTGGCGTGGCACACGGTAGGGGGGGGAGAGAAGGCGCTAGTGGCGACTAACATGCAAGAGTTGAGGGAGGAGGAGGGGAAGCGGTGGCAGTTTGACCGAGTGAGAAGAGTTGGGGCGAGGAGAGTTTTTTTAGGGTGGGTGAGGAGAGGGTTCCAGCATGTTCCCACCTATCTGAAGAGGTGGGTAGCTAGGCAGGCCCACATGTCTGTAGCACATCCAACAAAGAGGCTCCTAGATTGGAAAAGGGAATTTGCCGCTCATTGTGACAAAATGTTGGATAAATACATAAGGGGTACACACAAGCCAGCCCATGTGCAATTTTTCATTTGCTCATTTCTTTGGGCCTTTTTTCCTTCTTTTTTATTCTTTCTATTATATTCACAGCCTTTTCCTTACGGGTTTTAATGGGTTTTTTTTTACTTTCATTTTTACTCATATTTTTTCTTCAAATCATCTTTTTTAATAAATCATAAATATTTTACAAAGATTTTTAAAGATCATCAATATTTAGTAAATTATGAATTTCGTTCTAAAATTGATGAACATTTTTAAACTTCGTGATCATTTTATATTCATGCACATTTTAAATTCATCGACAATATTTTTAATTCGTGAATATTAAATATCATGAAAATTATTTAAAAATTGGTGAACAATCTACATTCATGAATATCTTTAAAATTTGGTGAACATTTTTTAAATGTGCCATATTAGCCCATCACGCATGAAGAAGGTCGGCGCTCAAGAGGTAAGTGAGAATTGGTTATGCGCAGGATGGTGCCTCCACCACCGTCAGGATGGCGACTTCCATGGGCCGGGGCCGGCTGGGTTGGAAGGTGGTGGGCCGGAGCCGGCAGCCCAAGGGACTGGGCCGGCAGCCCCCGGGCCGAAGGCGGGAGCTGTTAGGTCGACCGTGATGAAGATGGACTCCGCGTCGGGAGAGGGCTTGATGGAGGGCTTGTGCAGATGCTCAAGGGAGACGCCAGTTCGAATGGCTTGTGATCAAGATGGACTCCGAGTCGGCAGAGGGCTTGATGGAGGGCTTGTGCAGATGCTCGAGGGAGATGCCTGTTGGAATGGCTTGTCGGGTGGAGCTGATCTTGGCGAGCGTGTCCGCAGCCTCGTTGTCGGCTCGAGGGATGTGGTGGAACTCACAACCCTCGAAGTTGCCGCACATCTGCTGGACCAAGAAGCGGTAGCTGGCCGTGTTGGCGTCCCTGCCATCCCGATTGCAAGAGACCTGCTGCACCACCTGGTCCAAGTTGCAACAAAGGATGTGCCGGATGCCGATGTCCTTGGCCAACCATCCCGTGGACGAGGGTTTCGTATTCCGCCACGTTGTTGGACGCGGGGAAGTGGGTCTGCAGCGCATACTGCAGCCGGTCATTCTTGGGGGAATTTAGGACAATGTCGGCTCCCAAGCCAGAGCGCATCTTCAAGTCGTCGAAGTGCATCCACCAGTGTGTCGAGTCGGGAGGCGGCGGTAAGTACTGGATTTCTTCCAGTCGACGAGGAAATCAGCCAGTGCCTGGGATTTGACAGCCGTGCGAGGCTCGTAGAAAATCGTGTGGGCAGCCAGCTCGATGGCCCACATGGTGACCCTGCCGGTGGCGTCCTAGCGGCCGATGATCTCTCCAAGAGGAGCCATGCTCACCACGGTGTTGAGTGCTCCTAGAAGTACTGCTTCAGCTTGTTGGGGGCCACATACACACCTAGCATATCTTCTAGTAGTGGGGGTAGTTTTGCTTGGAGAGGGAGAGCACCTCGCTCAGATAGTATGATAGTACACGGGCTGCTAGACCGGCTGCGCCTTGCCTCCTCCGGGCACTCCACCACTAGCACCACGCTGACCACGCGGGTGGTGGCCGCAATGTACATTAGCATGGGCTCCTTCTCGGCCCGCGCGGCCAGGACAGGTGCGGTGGAGAGTATGCGCTTGAGGTCACAGAAGGCTTCGTCCGCCTGCGGGGTCCAGTCAAATGCGGTCGTCTTCTTCATCAGCTGGTACAGGAGCAAAGCCCTCTCGCCCAACCGGCTGAGAGAGGCCATCCAGTCGGTGAACTTCTGGGCTTCGCGCAGTCAAGCTGGCTTGCGCACGCGCTCGATCGCCTTAATCTTCTCGGGGTTGGCCTCGATGCCACGCTCTGAGACAAGGAAACCAAGGAGCTGGCCAAGTGGCACGCCGAACACGTACTTCTCCGGGTTCAGGTTGATCTGGTACTCGCGCAGGTTGTCGAACGTCTCCTTGAGGTTGTCTAGGAGGGTGAGGTGATGCACTAGGGGAAAAAGGGCTAGCCACAAATTTAGTTGGTGGCGCCTCATTTTCAATCCACGTCATCACTATTTTTTTAATAGTGGTGGCGTTGGCATATTTGGTACGTCACCACTATATCATTACTGGTGGCATGTCACTAAAAATCTACGCCATTGCTTTTTTTTGCGGGGTAAAAATCTACACCATTGCTATTTGGATCCAACAGCCTACCGGGTCGCAAGTTAGTGATGACGTGTAACTTTTTGTCTAAGAGCAAATATGTTGCTATGGATGGTTGATTACAACTTGGAGGACCAATTTTTTTTTCTTCTGAAACACAAGATCAGTTTCTTATTGATTGTATTTGGCTGTATATCTCACTGGTGTTAAGGAGCACTATAGCTCTGGTCACCCAAGACATATGTGATTCTTTGTAAACCAATCGCAACTATAAACTATTTTTTCCATTTTATTTTGTTTTTCTTAAATGTTCTGCAATTGGATCACTCCATGTATAATTGAACTTTCCATCTCGATTATGCTACAAGTGCAGACCCTCTACTAGTCATTTTTTTGCTAGATATGTGTTGTTATGCTACAGAAAGGAAAAGCGACTTGACTATATGTTGGGGATTTATTTATTCCCAACCTTGCATAATACTCCCACCGTAAAGAAATTTATTTTTTGTGTATTGTTTACTGCGTTACGCTTTTATATATTTTTTTACGGAGGGAGTACGTGTGTGGGAAATCATGGATTCCCTTATGTGTATATATCTGTTTCCGATATAGGAGTGTTGGACCATTCATTATTTCCTGGATCTCCAAGAGAATCACATATGTGGGGCTGTTTCTTGTGTGAACCTAAGGACCAGCTTCTTTTGGCTGTTGGTGGTGCTGTTTCTTGTGTGAACCATTAATAAGCTAGCCAAGCCATGCATCGTGGGGCTGTTTCTTGTGTGAACTGAAATTCCAAGACTAGCTTGCATCGTCTATCTTTCTATCTATCTATAAAAAGGACCGGACCGGACCGGTCGACCTCAGTCTCCTCCATGTTCCTTTGCTCTAGTGAGCGAGCGAAACCTTTTTTCCCAAACCAGTTGAGCAATCCATGACTGACGCGGCCGTGTGACGTGTCAAGCATCCATCTTCATACCCCTGACTCATATCAATGGCATGTGCTTTGTTGTGACGCCCGGATAATTAAGCTCCAGTAATTCCACACTAATGATGCCACGTCACCACAACTACTGTTGTTAATCTTGCGATGATACGACACCGATTCAAATTCAGATCCAAAATCAAGGCAAACAACAACAATTTTCAAATATTGAAACTAAAATGTTCTGGATGTGCCAATTAATTCATAAGTAAATATGGTGAAGAAACCACATTGTTCTAAATGCTTAAATGCTTTAAAATAAATAAAACAGCAGCAAAACAATTATTAAAAGCCTTTTTTTAATTTATAAAATGTTAAACTATTTTCTATTGGATAACCAAATTGTAGTGGCAGTATTATATTTAGTAATGCTAACTTAAAGACTATTTTTATAGTTTATAAAACTAAACATGAAAGGAACTAGTAATAAAACAGAAAAGAAAAAAAACAGAACAGGCCACCCCCCCCCCCCCCCCCCCGTGGGCCAAGTGGCCCAGCTGGCCACTACACCAGGCCGGCCCAGCTCCCCTGGCTATAACCCCCCTAGGTCCAGCCCCAAACCCTAACCTGCCCCACTCCCCCCAGAACCGCCGCCACCCACAGGAGCGCTCGCGCGCACGCATGAGTCCTCGAGGGTGAGGAGCCCCCTCGTGCCCGACGCCGCGCCCGCGACCCCTCTGACCGCCTCGCCGCCCTTCCCCGCCGCCCGCCGTCATCGTCGCCGCCTCCCATCTCCGTCGCTCGTCCTCGACGTCCTCCTCGACGGCCCGCATCAAGCCACGCCGCCCCGACCCCAACGTTGCCCTCCGCCTCGACCTCGCCACGCCGTCCTCGTCCTCCTCGTCGGACTCCGTCGAGCCTCGTCGGCGAACCCCTGCAACGGGGGTGAGGATCCCGACCCACTCCGCCTACCCCCTTTTTTCTCCCTTCTCCCGGTCGCTAACGCCGTCCCCGCCCGCTGTCCGCCGTGACCGCGCTCCGGCCGCGCCCCCGCCTTGTTCCTGCCTCGCTCGGCGGCGCACCAACGCGCGCTTGGTCGCACGGGGCCGCGCCCACAACCGCTCGCAACTCCGGCCACCCGCGCACAGGCGTTTCCGCCGCGGCTCCTGCTCCACGAGCCCTTCAACGCGCCTTCCCGTCATCGGAGTTGTGCTCCCGAGCACCTCCGTCGTCCCCTGATGCCCGCGCCTCCCCCTCTCCCATCCTCTGCACACCCCCCCTGATTGGATCGGGGGGATCGAACCGTCGCCATGCCTCGGTGCTGCCCCGCCGTGCCCTCACCGGTGCCATCTCTGGCGCCCGGCGCCCCTCCGTGCCCGCTGGCCCTCGCCCGGGTCGGGCACCTCCAGCGCCCCATCGCCCGCACCCGCACACCCGCTAACCCGCATCGGCCCCCTGGGCCAATGACATGTGGGGCCCAGTCCCTGGAATGCAAAAAAAGGGATATAAAAAAGGAATTAAAAATAAATAAATAAAACAAATGTTAATTAATTAATTAATTAATTAACTAAATTAATTAAGTTAATTAAATCCTGATTAGTTGACTAGTTTAATTTACTTAACCTGCTAATTAAACTAAGTAACTGTTAATTAGTTATCAGTCTATGACAGAATGGACCCACGTGTCAGATTGACCAGTCAACCCCTCTGTTGACTGCTGACGTCATGCTGATGCAATAATACTAATTTCGAATTAATTTAATAATAATAATTTAGAAAATGATTTAAAACTTTAAAAATTAATATAAAATAAACCATAGCTCGGCTGGAAAAACTTTGTACATGAAAGTTGCTCAGAACGACGAGACGAATCCAGATACGCAGCCCGTTCGTCCGCCACGCGTCCCTAGCATAGAGAACACGCAACTTTCCCCCTCCGGTTCATCTGTCCGAAAACGACAAACACCGGGGATACTTTCAAGGTTGTTTCCACCCTTCGCCGGTATCACCTCCTACCGCGTTAGGTCACCCCTAGCACCGCTTATTGCCATGTTATGTTCTGTGATGCCTTGTGTGCTCCGTATTTACTGTTTCTTCCCCCCTCTTCTTCCCCGGTAGACCTCGAGACCGACGCTGCTGCTGCCCAGTTCGACTACGGAGTTGACGACCCCTCCTTCTTGCCAGAGCAACCAGGCAAGCCCCCCCCTTGATCACCAGATATCGCCTATTCTTCTCTCTATTGCTTGCATTAGATTAGTGTAGCATGTTACTGTTCGGTTACTCCTATTCTGTTGCATAGCCTGTCATTGTTGCTACAGTTATTACCCTTACCTGCAATCCTAAATGCTTAGTATAGGATGCTAGTATTCCATCAGTGGCCCTACATTCTTCTCCGTCTGCCATGCTATACTACTGGGCCGTGACCACTCGGGAGGTGATCACGGGCATATGCTATATACTTTATACTGTTACATTACTTATGATACTGTTCGGAGATGGGGGCTGAAGGGGCAGGTGGCTCCATTCTGGTAGAGGTGGGCCTAGGTTCCCGATGGCCCCCCGACTGTTACTTGTGGCGGAGCGACAGGGCAGGTTGAGACCACCTAGGAGAGAGGTGGGCCTGGCCCTGGTCGGCGTTCGCGGATACTTCAATTAACACGCTTAATTAACGAGTTCTTGGTATTTGATCTGAGTCTGGCCACTGGCCTATACGCACTAACCAACTACGCGGGAACAGTTATGGGCACTCGACGTCGTGGTATCAGCCGAAGCCTTCGTGACGTCAGCGACTGAGCGGCGCGCGCCGGATTGGACTGGAACGCCTGCTCTTGTATTAGGGAGGCTAGGTCTGCTTCCGGCCGCCCTCGCAACGTGCAGGTGTGCAATGGGCGATGGGCCCAGACCCCTGCGCCATAGGATTTAGACCGGCGTGCTGACCTCTCTGTTGTGCCTAGGTAGGGCCGCGACGTGTTGATCTTCCGAGGCCGGGCATGACCCAGGAAAGTGTGTCCGGCCAAATGGGATCGAGCGTGTTGGGTAATGTGGTGCACCCCTGCAGGGAAGTTTATCTATTCGAATAGCCGTGTCCCTCGGTAAAAGGACGACCCGGAGTTGTACCTTGACCTTATGACAACTAGAACCGGATACTTAATAAAACACACCCTTCCAAGCGCCAGATACAACCCGGTGATCGCTCTCTCACAGGTCGACGAGGAGAGGATCGTCGGGTAGGATTATGCTATGCGATGCTACTTGGAGGACTTCAATCTACTCTCTTCTACATGCTGCAAGACGGAGGCTGCCAGAAGCGTAGTCTTCGACAGGATTAGCTATCCCCCTCTTATTCTGGCATTCTGCAGTCCACCGATATGGCCCTTTACACATATACCCATGCATATGTAGTGTAGTTCCTTGCTTGCGAGTACTTTGGATGAGTACTCACGGTTGCTTTTCTCCATCTTTTCCCCCTTTCTCTTCTACCTGGTTGTCGCAACCAGATGCCGGATCCCAGGAGCCAGACGCCATCGTCGACAACGACTCCTACTACTCTGGAGGTGCCTACTACTACGTGCAGGCCGCTGACGATGACCAGGAGTAGTTAGGAGGATCCCAAGCAGGAGGTCTGCGCCTCTTTCGATTTGTATCCCAGTTTGTGCTAGCCATCTTATGGCAACTTGTTTAACTTATGTCTGTGCCCAGATATTGTTGCTTCCGCTGACTCGTCTATGATCAAGCACTTGTATTCGAGCCCTCGAGGCCCCTGGCTTGTATTATAATGCTTGTATGACTTATTGTATTTTTAGAGTTGTGTTGTGATATCTTCCCGTGAGTCCCTGATCTTGATCGTACACGTTCGCGTGTATGATTAGTGTACGATTGAATAGGGGGCGTCACAAGTTGGTATCAGAGCCGACTGCCTGTAGGAATCCCCCTTCCACACTCCTTGGCGGAAGTCGAGTCTAGACATTGCAAAGCTTTTTACTAACTTGGCTGTGCGGCTTACGGGCCCACGTCGCCATTGGGTGGTATTAGGATCTTTTACTCCTCTTCTATGCTCTGGGACTCTGATCTCTCTTCTAATCGGGTTAAATGATTTTGCTAACTCTAAATCTAGGTTCTCGTAACTATTTCTCCCGAAGAGCCCTCATTTTGGAAGATCACCTGCTTCGTCGGAAGATCCTGAGGATATCCCTCGATATTTTCCCAGGACCCTTGTGCTCCTCGCCTTTGCAATCCACTGTCACCGATATATCCCTATGGATATCTGTATGCACTTGTCATTCTCTTGATCATTCCTCATCGCTCTTGTTGTTACAAGATGCCTTCAAATATTCGTCGTTGTCCCGAAAATCCTTGGAGTTTACTGTCTTGCAGTTTTATTTCGCATGAAAACCCTTATGGGTTTTTCCTCACATTTATCGAGGATCCGTTCATCTCAATTGTTCATGTTTCTCACAAAATTCTTCAGAATACCTTTTGATCTTTCGAAAATCCTCTGCAGCCTGTTATTCTTGAAATCCTTGCCTGCTTGCATTATGGTTAATTCCATATGACTAGTAGTCCTGGATCACATCCCTTGTCTTAGTCATTTTGAGCCTATTTATTCAATAGGTGCGTACGCACCGCAGTCATGAGGTTATCCTTTTTAAAATTATCTTTCCGACTCAGACGTCATTCCAGACATGAGTTGGTTCTCGGCAATTCAAACCTTTATTGATTGTCCAACTAAGTGTTTTCAACTTATCCATCCTTGATCAGAGCGTCTGCTTCTGATCCTTCATTTTGGAAACCATAATTTCTTTCTATTTAAGCATCAGACTAATCAGGTGATTCTTGAATCTGATGCCTCTGCATTCTTCTTCCTCTGAGTGAGTACTGATACTCACATCAGCTCCGTTGTGGATCGCTCGTCCATTGTTGGATTGTTATCCGACAGTGTCCTTCATATTCAATCACCTTGTGAGTCCTTCCCCTGATACATAATGCCTTTGGTAAATTGTATCCTCTGCTTGGCCAACCATGCTCTACTTCAAGCTTGTGTATTACTTTTGAAACTTGTGGTATATGTTACTAAGATGCCTGATGGGTTGAAGCTATGCCTTCCCCTAATCCGTGAGAACCCGAAAGTTTTCACAAGTCATACTCTTCCGGTGTTCTACCAAATAAAATTCCAACACTGCAGTTTTATCAAAACGAGAGGTGAATGAAATGATAAGCATTAAAGAAGTGGGAGTCGACCTTGAACTTTGTGTTCATGCCCATGAAAATGATATAGACCGTCTCGGAAGCTTCTTGCAAAATGATTATCCAGCTGTATGATTCTTTCAGAATTCTTGACATTGATTCCTTACAGTTATGGTTCCGACCATGCTGTCCTGATATGATATATCTGGTGGGAATTCATTCCAGTGCCTCGTCTATTTTTTGCAAGGTTGAAGTATCTACTGTCATAGGTCAATGACCCGGTTCTACTTCTATCATGTTCTACCTTCGAGTATTACCCCTTGGTATCTCAAAGATGTCTGGCCATTGCACCACATCTTGCTAACTTTGTTGAGGTAATGTCTTTCCTTATCGTAATCACTCTACGGGTTCTGGATTGTTGTCAACCGAGGAGACCGACTAGTGAAATTATTCCCTACAAATCAAATACCCCTAGTATTTTTACTGGGAAATTCTGAACCTAATCTGGTCATTCCTAGACTATCGGCCGCATCCTGGTCTTGCTATCTTTAACTGTGCTACCTCGTCCTTCTCTGGTGCAAGAATTCTTCAGTGTGTGAGCACGACTTACGTCGAGCTTTCAACACCATGTTGCTTGTCTTGAAAGGCGACTTTGCTTCCGAGCTTGCATCTTATATATTGATCGTTTAACTTGCCACTTCGTCATTTCCTTGCTTGTTGCCGTTGTTGTTTGATTGCATCTTCTTGAAACCTCCCGGCAAATGTGTCGGATCACCTTCAACACTTTGACTTCTTCCGAGATGTCAACTGTGCTCATGATGAGAAATACCCTCCTTGCCCTCGATGATTTTTATTATCATCGACAACACCCTTGAATTCCTTTCATCGCAAACTTGTCCACATTATGAATACAACTTGCTCTCCAGCTAGTGTTGTGTTCTGCCTTGAAGTATTACTGTCTTTTATGTCAATAATGTTGTGAGAATTGCTCCACCTCTTAAGAATTCTTTATATAGTAACACCTTTCGCCATTTGCCTTCATTTCTTGGTCTCCGTGTTGTTTCTAACCGGGATACGAGCCATTTAACTTTGAAGTGTAATTTCAAAACTTCTAGCAACCCTATTGCTTGAAGTTAATGGTTGATGGCTTGATTCTTAGTCTATTGGTTATTGAATCACCATTCTAACATCGATCGGGCTACTTAGTCCGTCCTTCCAGGTGCACGTTTTGATCAATGTTTACTCGTGGATGTTTTCCTCGAACATACTTCGTTATCTACTTCGATATGTCCAATATTATCTCCTTGTTCACATAATTGTGGAAATCCATCTTTTTGGAAACCTCGATGAATTGTCGCTGAGCCCATCAGCCACCTTCTCGTCCCCTCCTTGGTTTAATGATGAACTATTGTTTCAGGAACCCGCTCCCATAGTTCATTTCCTGAGAATCTTGCAATGTCATTTCGTCTATTTGTGCTACACCTTCTCTTCTCGGACATCCTGAGTCTGAGGTATCATGACACTAATCGGAACTGAATCTCGGTCAGATATAATGGTTGGGACAACTTTCCAGGAGATATGATGTTGGTTCTTAGATGACCCGGTAATATGATGTCATGCCTAGCACCCCCCTGGCTGGAGGACCTATCATTATAATTTCTTTTGCAAGGATAACCATTCTTCCTGCAGGAAATTGTAAGACTTATTTTGTAAGTTGCTCCTGATGGATCATTTGTGTATCCAAAGTCTGGCCCTTGATTGAAACACCATATCATTGCTACCTCGAAGCATGACTATGATACCCCGCTCATCAACAAGAACATCGGAGGCGCGATGCTAAATGTTTCTTGGTCAGTTATCCAAACACCGTTGTATGGGTAACATCTTGATTAATCCTTGCCTCTTATCTGAATGGTTGGGTACTTGCTCTCCTACCCTGTATGCCATGTTCTGCTTGTACATGGGAAGGATATACTCCTAATAATTGTGTGTAATCACAATTTTCCTTTCCATTGTTCTGTTTAATCTGATAATCGTGTTTTCCTTTCCATTCTTTTGTTTAACCTTTCCTGAATCTGACTTAACTGAGCAGTGATAATTCCCTGCTTAGGTAAGCACCTTGTTGTACCACTCTGTCAGTAAGACCATGTTACCATTGTTGATGACATTCCGGTAACCAACGATGGACGAGAACTTTGCCTATTGGTCCGCCTCGTTCAACAAGACGGAAAATGGTTCTCTTCGTCCCTCGCCCTTGGTACCAACGTTGTTGCCAACATAACTGACAGTCCATTCTCTGACATGCCCTTCTATCATGATTCTGCAAGATGACAACACCCTTCCTACTTTTTAACCCACATGGCGGGCCCATAACCCACAGTTCCACATGATCGAAACCTGACTCTCCTGTACATCCCTGTTTCAAGTTTATTCCTAGCACTTGGTTTCATATGTAACTCGCAAGCCACCTTCCTAGTGATCTATTCTGGTATCAGACGCAATACTTATTCTCGTTGCCCTGAAACCCGTTCACCTTGTGATTAGGCATCGAACGATTGCCTGGCCGCTTGAAACTCCTTATTGTACCTTCTTACTTTGCTCTCGATGTTTTCCTAAGTTTCGACTCAAGGGATACCTTGGGCCAAAACCCCAGAGCTAATTGCTGAATATCAGCCCATGCAGACACCTGTCCTTGTAGTTTTCCCTCCTATCCTTTCGTAAGTACGATGGAGTTCCTGAAGGAAGAATGACGACTTCATCATGATGAGCTGGAGCAGAGAAATAAAGACATCAACGAAAGGGGTCAACTTCTTCGACAAGAGAACCCAAGACCGAGAAGATCCGTTAGAATTTCGTAACCAGACCTATCCCCCCTATTTCACCTCTTAAATCTCGGGACGAGATTTCTAGTAGTGAAGGAGAATTGTGACGCCCGGATAATTAAGCTACAGTAATTCCACACTAATGATGCCACATCACCACAACTACTGTTGTTAATCTTGCGATTATACGACACCGATTCAAATTCAGATCCAAAATCAAGGCAAACAACAACAATTTTCAAATATTGAAACTAAAATGTTCTGGATGTGCCAATTAATTCATAAGTAAATAGGGTGAAGAAACCACATTGTTCTAAATGCTTAAATTCTTTAAAATAAATAAAACGGCAGCAAAACAATTATTAAAAGCCTTTTTTAATTTATAAAATGTTAAACTATTTTCTATTGGATAACCAAATTGTAGTGGCAGTATTATATTTAGTAATGCTAACTTAAAGACTATTTTTATAGTTTATAAAACTAAACATAAAAGGAACTAGTAATAAAACAGAAATGAAAAAAACAGAACAGGCCACCCCCCCCCCCGCTGGGCCAAGTGGCCCAGCTGGCCACTACACCAGGCCGGCCCAGCTCCCCTGGCTATAACCCCCCTAGGTCCAGCCCCAAACCCTAACCTGTCCCCACTCCCCCCAGATCCGCCGCCACCCACAGGAGCGCTCGCGCGCACGCATGAGTCCTCGAGGGTGAGGAGCTCCCTCGTGCCCGATGCCGCGCCGGCGACCCCTCTGACCGCCTCGCCGCCCTTCCCCGCCGCCCGCCGTCATCGTCGCCGCCTCCCATCTCCGTCGCTCGTCCTCGACGGCCCGCATGAAGTCACGCCGCCCTGACCCCAACGTTGCCCTCCGCCTCGACCTCGCCGCGCCGTCCTCGTCCTCCTCGTCGGACTCCGTCGAGCCTCACCGGCGAACCCCTGCAACGGGGGTGAGGATCCCGACCCACTCCGCCTACCCCCTTTTTTCTCCCTTGTCCCGGTCGCTAACGCCGTCCCCGCCCGCTGTCCGCCGTGACCGCGCTCCGGACGCGCCCCCGCCTTGTTCCTGCCTCGCTCGGCCGCGCACCCACGCGCGCTTGGTCGCATGGGGCCGCGCCCACAACCGCTCGCTACTCCGGCCACCCGCGCACAGGCGTTTCCGCCGCGGCTCCTGCTCCACGAGCCCTTCAACGCGCCCTCCCGTCACCGGAGTGGTCTCCCGAGAACCTCCGTCGTCCCCTGATGCCCGCGCCTCCCCCTCTCCCATCCTCTGCCCCCCCCCCCCCCGATTGGATCGGGGGGATCGAAACGTCGCCACGCCCTGGTGCTGCCCCGCCGTGGCCTCACCGGTGCCATCTCCGGCGCCCGGCGCCCCTCCGTGCCCACTGGCCCTCACCCGGGTCGGGCACCTCCAGCGGCCCATCGCCCGCACCCGCACACCCGCTAACCCGCATCGGCCCCCTGGGCCAATGACATGTGGGGCCCAGTCCCTGGAACGCAAAAAAGGGATATAAAAAGGAATTAAAAATAAATAAATAAAACAAATGTTAATGAATTAATTAATTAACTAAATTAATTAAGTTAATTAAATCCTGATTAGTTGACTAGTTTAATTTACTTAACCTGCTAATTAAAGTAAGTAACTGTTAATTAGTTATCAGTCTATGACAGAATGGACCCACGTGTCAGATTGACCAGTCAACCCCTCTGTTGACTGCTGACGTCATGCTGATGCAATAATACTAATTTCGAATTAATTTAATAATAATAATTTAGAAAATGATTTAAAACTTTAAAAATTAATATAAAATAAACCGTAGCTTGGATGGGAAAACTTTGTACATGAAAGTTGCTCAGAACGACGAGACGAATCCAGATACGCAGTCCGTTCGTCCGCCACGCGTCCCTAGCATAGAGAACACGCAACTTTTCCCCTCCGGTTCATCTGTCCGAAAATGACAAACACTGGGGATACTTTCCCGGTTGTTTCCACCCTTCGCCGGTATCACCTCCTACCGCGTTAGGTCACCCCTAGCACCGCTTATTGCCATGTTATGTTCTGTGATGCCTTGTGCGCTCCGTATTTACTGTTTCTTCCCCCCTCTTCTTCCCCGGTAGACCTCGAGACCGACGCTGTTGCTGCCCAGTTCGACTACGGAGTTGACGACCCCTCCTTCTTGCCAGAGCAACCAGGCAAGCCCCCCCCCCTTGATCACCAGATATCGCCTATTCTTCTCTCTATTGCTTGCATTAGATTAGTGTAGCATGTTACTGTTCGGTTACTCCTATTCTGTTGCATAGCCTGTCATTGTTGCTACAGTTATTACCCTTACCTGCAATCCTAAATGCTTAGTATAGGATGCTAGTATTCCATCAGTGGCCCTACATTCTTCTCCGTCTGCCATGCTATACTACTGGGCCGTGACCACTCGGGAGGTGATCACGGGCATATGCTATATACTTTATACTGTTACATTACTTATGATAATGTTCGGAGATGGGGGCTGAAGGGGCAGGTGGCTCCCTCCCGGTAGAGGTGGGCCTTGGTTCCCGACGGCCCCCCGACTGTTACTTGTGGCGGAGCGACAGGGCAGGTTGAGACCACCTAGGAGAGAGGTGGGCCTGGCCCTGGTCGGCGTTCGCGGATACTTCAATTAACACGCTTAAGGAGTTCTTGGTATTTGATCTGAGTCTGGCCACTGGCCTATACGCACTAACCAACTACGCGGGAACAGTTAAGGGACGCACTTAGAATCAGTTTTGGTGGCAAGATGAGGAGGATAATAAAAAGATGGATTGGCTCGCATGGTGGACATTTTGCTTTCCTAAAACTGAGGGAGGTAAGGGCTTTAGAAATTTACATTTTTTCAGCCTTCCAATGCTTGCCCTGATTTGTTCTGCGCAAGAATTTTAAATGCCAAGTACTACCTTAACTATGATCTGCTACAATCTACCCCTAAGAAAGGTTCACCCTTCACGTGGCCACAACATCATGTTTTGTCTTTCATCCTTCAAGCGTGGATATATTTGGAGGATTGGTACAGGGGGAGAGGATCCTATAAAGTTCGGAATGGAAGGTTATTACGCCGAAAATGTTACAACCACGGGCTCCTACGAAGAGAATACTACATAAACTTACTAACTAACTAACTATGCCCCCCAATTTTCATGGGGTGGGCCCCTCCCTTCCCTTAACTCCAATCACATCTTCCAACGTTATTGATTTTTTATTACTCTTATTACCCATCCCACGAGGTTAAACAGTAGTTAGCGATCTAATCAATGCTACTATTATTGGTTTGTGGCATGAAGAGCTCACGAGTTTAATGAGTTTGGCCAAAAAAAGGAGAGGAGAGGAGAGGAGGAGATTGCTAATTTGGGCGCGGTAATCTCTCCTGGCCTCTCAACGTGCGGGTCGATGTATATATAGAGCTAATTAAGCTCCTTCAGCCTCACACCGCACCACAATCTCTCCTCCTACGTAGTGTGCAAACCAACCAACGCAAGACAAGAGAAGCAGCAATGGCGGTGCAGCAGTGTACGGTGGCGCTCTTGGTGGCCGTCGCCCTCGTGGCGGGGCCAGCCATCTCGTACGCCGCCGAAGCTAGCTACGCCCCAGCCGGGCCACAGCCCAAGGCCACGACCGAGGAGCAGAAGCTAATTGAGAAGGCCAACAACGCCTTCAAGGCGGCCGTGGCGGCCGCAGCCGCAGCCCCTCCAATGGACAAGGGCAAGATATTCGCGAAGACCTTCACGCAGATCTTCGGCAGCTGGTCTCTTGAGGGGGTCACCGACACGTCCAGCACCAAAGCCATTTTCAACTCCAGGGTCGGCTTCACTCTGGCGGGGGCCTCACAGAAAGCCCAGGGTGCTACCCCAGAGGCCAAGTACGAATCCTTCGTGGCCATGTTCGGCAACTCGCTTCGCATCATCACCGGCATCCTCGAGGTCCAAGCCGGCGAGGAAGTCAAGGGGCCGATCCCTGCTAGCGAGCTCAAGGCCATCGACCAGATCGACGTCGCCTTCAGCACTGCAGCCACCGCCGCCGAAGCTGCCCCCAAAAAGGACATGTCCACCGTCTTCGACTCCGCCTTCAGCAAGGCCATCAAGGAGACCACGGGCGGTGCATACGAGGGCTGCAAGTTTGTCCCCGCCGTCGAGTCCGCCGTCAAGAAAAGCTACGCCACGTTTCTTCCCAGGAATCCCCACGACAAGCGCGTGCTCATTGAGTCCTTCCTGAGCGACACCATCGTCTCCATGGCCGCCGTCGTCGCCCCCGCCCCTGCCACTCCCACCGCCACCGCCGCTGCCGGTGGCTACAAAGTCTGAGCTCACCGCATATACTGCACGTAGATATGCATATGCGTACGTGTGTATGTGACTGTGGCAGCCAGCGAGTTTGATCGACAATCAAAATCAATTATTGGTTTTTGTTTCATGCACCGGCGATCGATGACCTCTTAGTTAAGTACTCCCTCCGTTCGGAATTACTCGTCTAAGAAATGAATGTATCTAGATGTATTTTAGTTGTAGATACATTCATTTTTGTGACAAGTAATTCTGAACGGAGGGAGTACATGATAAGCATGGCCATCAGCTAGCATATTCCATTCATTTTCGTATATTACATTCTTGGCCATTCAGTTTTGACCAGCTATTGGAACACTAAATTGTAACCAACCATGCATGTAGAAGATGTCATAATACACATACTTTCTACTTACTGTATTTATATCTCTAAGCTGAGCTGCTTGATTTGTATTCTCTGACAACCTCATGCGTGCTCAAACTGATTCAGTTTAAAACAAGCAGCAGTCGGTTTTAAAAATAATTCTTTGCTACCATTTGGAATGGTGCAGGTGAAAAGCAAGCAATGCTTTCGTAAGCCAGATAGTGTCAACGAAGATTGCGTGTGTGTCTCTATGTGTGCGTCAGACGCTTTTTCATACTGTCTGATTACCTCGTATCATAAGTACTCCCTCTATTCACTTTTATAAGACCTTGAAGACATTTTAGGCCATCTGTAAAACAATCCATTTTGAGTTGTCTGAAACGACTTACAAAAGTGAATGGAGGGAGTACAACATATTACTACCGGCAGTGCTAGTAAGAAAAATATCCTAGAGATTTCAATCCTCCAAAATTTCTTCGCAAATCCTTTGAATCAAAGAAGCCATAACCCTTGTTTTCTTCCTATGCATGTTACTTGATTCGTAGAGATGCAACCATAATGATTTTTTTCTTAGGATTCATCTGTACTAGATGCCAGCGGAAAATTTTCATCCACTCCAACCCCATGTGAAGATTCCTATGCTCGATCAAACATCCATGCAATCCTGTAGTACCGAAGATGGCATGATATCTTATTCCCATATTTTCCCTATTCCTATGTTTTAAAAATCCCGCGAATCAGAGAAGCCTGGTGGCAACAATGCAAATTGGTTTTTGTACCCGAAATATTACAACAAGTAATTTGTGAGAATTTGAAACAAGAATAATACAAATCCAACTCCGATCCATATCCTCCAAAAATAGTCTTCAATCACTCTTTATCTAAGATAGCCACATATTAAAGAGGAGGTGTTGGGGGTTTTTAGCTTGATATCATATGCAAACACAAAAGGAACCAACATAGCAAACTTAAAGGTAAGGTCAAGCACACTTTTTTAGATAAAAGGCGTAAGGAGCGCCAAGCTTTAAATGAATAAAGACAACAAGGCCAACGTTGTTCAGGATAAAAAACCAAGTAAAGAATAAACAAAGATTACATGCCATCTCAAAAGGCAAAGGATGTTAAAACAAACTAGAGCCGAAAGGATCGAACACTGAAGACATCAGGCGGTTGTTTTTGTTGACCTAGTGTACTTATTTAATCTTGTTTTGCACCGCACCAGCCACCTCGACGTCCTTCCTCTTTGCCGAAAGACTCCAATACCCAAAAAACAATGACCATTTGATAGACTCCAATACCCAAAAAACAATGACCATTTGATGTAATCAACAGGTTGATTTAGAAATTTACCCGTCGCAGTCAGTTTATTGTGGCTTCCAAAGAGCGCAGGCTAGAGCCGCGGATGAATGCCATGCAATCCTTTGGTGCTGACTGTTGTGGGGTGGCGTGGCACACGGTAGGGGGGGAGGAAGAGAAGGCGCTAGTGGCGACTAACATGCAAGAGTTGAGGGAGGAGGGGAAGCGGTGGCGGTTTGACCGAGTGAGAAGAGTTGGGGCGAGGAGAGATTTTTTAGGGTGGGTGAGGAGAGGGTTCCAGCATGGTCCCACCTATCTAAAGAGGTGGGTAGCTAGGTCGGTCCACATGGCTGTAGCACATCCAACAAAGAGGCTCTTAGATTGGAAAAGGGAATTTGGCGCTCATTGTGACAAAATGTTGGATAAATACATAAGGGGTACACATAAGCCAGCCCATGTGCAATTTTTCAGTTGCTCATTTCTTTGGGCCTTTTTTCTTCTTTTTTATTCTTTCTGTTATATTCACAGCCTTTTCCTTACGGGTTTCAATGGGTTTTTTTTACTTTCATTTTTATTCATATTTTTTTATTCACATCATCTTTTTTAATAAATTCATAAATATTTTACAAAGGTTTTTAAAAATCATCAATATTTAGTAAATTATGAATTTCATTCTAAAATTTATGAACATTTTTAAACTTCGTGATCGTTTTATATTCATGCACATTTTAAATTCATCGACAATATTTTTAATTCGTGAATATTAAATATCATGAAAATTATTTAAAAATTGGTGAACAATTTACATTGATGAATATCTTTAAAATTTGGTGAACATTTTTTAAATGCATGAGCGTTTGTTAAAATATGAGACTTTTTTATAATTTTGTGAACATATATTAAAACATGCATACATTTTTTAGTTAGCTATTTTTTTCTAAAAGATGAACGCCTTTCAGAACATTTGAACATTTTTATGTTGAAAATAATAATCTATCTTTATTCTGTAAAAAGGCAGTAGCTGAACTTTTTAGAGGAAAATCGAAGAGCAAAACTGAAGGAAGAAAATAAGCAGAAGAAAATTACTAGAGGAGCGCTCTAGACAACGCAACCCCGTAGAGGGCCAGCCAACCCGAGCACTATGTGCGTCAAACCGGCATTTCGAGCAAAGATCGTCAAATAAGGGATCCCCTCAGATTGCTCTGCATTCCTCTGCCTAGAGTATATTGCATGTGTTTTTTTTTCTTGCAGGAATATAAATTATAAGGGTTTTCGAAAAAAATTGACGGAACACATTCTTCATGCGTGATGGGGGAATATGACACATTAGCTTAGAAGATGCTAACAAACAGGGCTCGCCATCCAAGCTGTGCATTTTACCTTTAGAGACCTCCAAGATGTGCATGCATGCAGTCACTCGATCCTCTTCACTCAAGCCATGTATGGTGGGGCGCGATGACATCTTGAAAAAATGCACGTATTAGAGAGAACAAATTAACTACTGTCCCTGTCCCAAAATAAGTGAGTCATCTTTGTACTAACTTTGCACTAATATTAGTGGTAGGATACCAGTTCGAGTTAATTGCATGTTTATATTACGTAGGAAATCAATTATGCGTTAATTATGTGATTAGCAATTGCTTTGGTACACCCCAAGTGGCGGAGACAGGGGACCAGCAGCCCCCCCCCCCCCCCCCCACACACACACATCATTCTGTTAAGCCTAAATATGCATATGCATGTTTATAGATAATTAATCGCTGCTAAAGTGGTCTATTCTAGGGGAGGGGGGGTGGGGGGGTGTTGTACCGATGCAAAATTCATTTGGTAATATTATTTGCATGCTAAACATGTTGAGTGCTCACCACTGGAACAATCTATGCCATTGGATTGACATGGTTTGAGGGCCGAGATCAATTGGATCTGCTCATTTGGGAATTTTTATATATGATGATGATGATGATGATGATGATGATGATGATGATGATGATGATTATTGATGATTGATGATGATGGCGAAGAAGATTGATGATTGATGAAAATGAAAATGACGTCTAACCTCTGATTGGTTTGATGCAAAAAAATGACATTTCAATATTTTATAATTTTACCATCCTAACATAAAGTTATCAACTATTGGCAAGTATTGCCATTGCCAACACGTTGGCTAACAAATTTTGGTAGTGGATCAATTACGCTGGTCGTATTTGAGTCAACACACAAATGCACATCGCTGTGCGAAATAATCGCATGACATTTTCGGGTCACACGTATGCTCACACACAGCTATATACCCCTTTTTTCAAACCGAGAGAAAAAAGGGAAGACATCATATTGATTTCGCCCATTTATTTACAGCGTATATAAATATGCGTACACGATTGGTTGTTTACAACAGTTCATTGCGGCATAGCATCATCCCTAGCTAGCTCTTCTGCTAGATTGTGTCACTGTTGATCATATTGGTAGTACTACCAACCATGGTATGGGTAGGTTTTGTTCATGATCAGCTCAATCAAAAGTATAAATTCATTCATGTGTAGATTTTATTCTGATCAGCTGTATATGTTATCTTGAAAACGGCAGGGACGTGTCTCCTTCTTCGTGCTCCTCCTCCTCCTTGTGTCAATGGTCGCAGTTAGATCACAGCGGAACACCGTAACCTTGACCTATGTATGATTCTGAATTCGTCATCATGTATGTATGTTGACCATCAGATTTAGATAGCTAATATTTTTCTTGTTTGCGCGCCGAAACGCGTTCGAGGAGACATGGAAAATAGCCTCTTGCAGTCGTTGTCATCCGCGCACTGCAACAATCTAAGGATGACCAGCATACGTCTCAAGGACAGCACCGACAAGAACATGATCCTGTACGATTGCAGGCAGGTGCAGGTGCACAACGTCTCCATCACGTCGCCTAGCGACAGCCCCAACACCAATGGGATCAACATGGGCTCCTCCAACCATGTAAACATCTCGTCTTGCTCTATGCACACCGGTATGTACAGATCGACGACCCCCTCCTTCCTTCAGATAGTATATATTGCACTCTGTCTGGCCTCGAATATGCACCACCGATGAGTGAGTGCAGGTGATGATTGTGTGTCGATTCTATTGGGAACTACCGACGTTAACATCACTAACACCACCTGCGGGCCTGGCCATGGCATCAGGTATACATACATACATACATACATACATACATATAATATATTTTTTGCGGGTGTATTTTTTACCTTATTATCTATGTATGTATGTATTTTTATGTATGTAAGTGTGGGAAGCCTTAGAGGTGCTAGTGACGGCCCAGTGCTGGTGGAAAGAATTACAGTATCCAACTGTAGCTTCTTCAATAGGACGGCCGGTGTGAGGATCAAATCGTGGCAGGCAACATGCATCTACTAGTACGTACATGTGTTTAAAGATATTTACATGTGTTTAAAGATATTTACTGATGGTGGCATGCATACACATGCATGTTCCATATACATATCATACATAGGTTACCTACAAACCATATATAGTATAGGTGTATGTATATCCCCTAATACATATGGTATGATTTTATGAATGCGGGGAGGGCAAGGCAAAGCAACCGGATCCTTTTCACACTAACCTCACAATGACTGCAGTCCGGTTGCCTGTCGACATCGACCAGTTTTATTGCCCCCGGGGAAACTATCAAGAACGGGTGAGGGACCCGTCCCCACCACCACTTGATCAATGGTCGCCTTAGAGAAAGAAGAGAACAATGGTTGAAACTGAAAGAAACTCTATGAATTTTGCCTTTGCAGGATGGTGGTGTGGCCACAACGAACGCTTGATTCATCGACATCCAGGGAAGGTCCTCAGAACGAGAGGCCATCAAGATCATGTGTAGAAAGAGCGTGCCGTGCCGCGGCATCTACCTTGAAAACGTCGACCTCTCTTGGGCCAACCACAGTGCCTCAACACAAGCTGTTGTTCAGAATGCCCATGGAAGCGTCACGGGCACGGTGAAGCCACAAACACAGCTCGCTGGCAATTGATCACAAGTCGTTAATGAACGCATACGACTAGGGAGCGGTGCTATGCTTGCCCTAGATGAGCGTCAGCAAGGCAGACTAGTGCTAAAATTATATTTGTTCAAATGATGGTTAACGCCATCTCATATCGTCGTGCCTACATCTTCTCAATGTATTGTATGACCAACTAGCACTAGTAGAAAAAGAGGCTTCCATATGCCCCCATTAGTCCCTAAAATAATCGAACCGCGACAAAAGGGGTCTTTAGTCGCGGTTCGGGAGGAGACCCGCGACCAACTATCTGGGCCCAGCGCGCTCGGTCGACAGCTGGCGGACGGGAGGGGCTTTAGTCCCGGTTGGCCTGGCCAACCGGGACTAAAGGTCCCCGAAGGCCTTTAGTCGCGGTTGGCCAGGCCAACCGGGACTAAAGGCCCATCCCTATATATAGGACTCAGCTCACTTCACTTCACTCAGCTCACTTCACAATATTCAGAAGGGGGTGGTGGGTTTGCTTTTGGTTCCTCCTATGCACACAAGGTGTTCGATGAAATGCCCGAGAGCCTGAAACAAACATGATATGAAGTGTCCGAGCCACACTTGAGCTTTCTCATTTATTTTTCCTCCGCGATCGCGGTTAGCAACTTGAACCTTTCATGTGTCATTGATAAAATATGCATGTGTGTAGTTCATTGTTTAATTTGTATTATTTCTAGCTAGTTAGTTTAACAAATGCATGATGGTTAATTATATACTTTATATAATAATAATGCAGATGAATCGGCAATGGATGTACAGTCCCCGACTCTCCGGCGAGTTCACTACGGGTTTGAAAGATTTCCTCGTAGTGGCAAATGCGAAAAAGCAGCGAGGTTTTATTATCTGTCCATGTGATGTCTGTAAGAATCAGAAGGGTTACTCCTCCTCAAGAGACGTTCACATGCACCTGCTTCGGCACGGTTTCATGCGAAGCTATAATTGTTGGACCAAGCATGGAGAAAGAGGGGTTAGAATGGAAGAAGATGAAGAAGGGGATGATATCGATGACAACTATCATGATCATTTCGGTGATACTTTCATGGAGGATGATGCTGAAGGTGGGGAAGGGTTAGGTGAAGGTGAAGAAGAGGCACATGATGAGCCCGCTGATGATCTTGGTCGGACCATTGCTGATGCACGGAGACGCTGCGAAACTGACAAGGAGAGGGAGAATTTGGATCGCATGTTAGAGGATCACAAAAAGTCGTTGTATCCAGGATGCAATAATAGTCTGAAAAAGCTGGGCTGCACACTGGATTTGCTAAAATGGAAGGCACAGGAAGGTGTAGGTGACTCATCATTTGAAAATTTGCTGAAAATGTTGAAGAATATGTTTCCGAAGAATAACGAGTTGCCCGCCAGTACGTACGAAGCAAAGAAGGTTGTCTGCCCTCTAGGTTTAGAGGTTCTGAAGATACATGCATGCATTAACGACTGCATCCTCTACCGCGGTGAATACGAGAATTTGAATGAATGCCCTGTATGCACTACATTGTGTTATAAGATCAGAGGCGATGACCCTGGTGACGATGTTGAGGGCAAGAAACCCAGGAAGAGGGTTCCCGCCAAGGTGATGTGGTATGCTCCTATAATACCACGGTTGAAACGTCTGTTCAGGAACAAAAAGCATGCCAAGTCGTTGCGATGGCACAAAGAGGACCGTAAGTCCGACGGGGAGTTGAGACACACCGCTGATGGAACGCAATGGAGAAAGATCGACAGAGTGTTCAAAGATTTTGCAGCTGACGCAAGGAACATAAGATTTGGTCTAAGTACTGATGGCATGAATCCTTTTGGCGAGCAGAGCTCCAGCCATAGCACCTGGCTCGTGACTCTATGCATCTACAACCTTCCTCCTTGGTTGTGCATGAAGCGGAAGTTCATTATGATGCCAGTGCTCATCCAAGGTCCAAAGCAACCCGGGAACGACATCGATGTGTACCTAAGGCCATTAGTTGATGAACTTTTACAGTTGTGGGGCAGACCTGGTGTACGTGTCTGGGATGAGCACAAAGGAGAGGAATTTGACCTACGAGCGTTGCTTTTTGTAACCATCAACGATTGGCCTGCTCTCAGTAACCTTTCGGGACAGACAAATAAGGGATACAATGCATGCACGCACTGCTTACATGAGACTGAAAGTGTACGTTTGGTTAATTGTAAGAAGAACGTGTACCTGGGTCATCATCGATTTCTTCCCCGAAATCATAACGTAAGAAAGAAAGGCAAGCATTTCAACGGCAAGGCAGATCACCGGCCGAAGCCTGCGGAACGTACTGATGCTGAGATATTTGATATGGTCAAGGATTTGAAAGTCATCTTTGGAAAGGGTCCTGGCGGACAATCAGTTCCGCGGGGAGTTGACGGGCACGCACCCATGTGGAAGAAGAAATCTATATTTTGGGAGCTAGAATATTGGAAAGTCCTAGATGTCCGCTCTGCAATCGACGTGATGCATGTTACGAAGAATATTTGCGTGAACCTGCTAAGCTTCTTGGGCGTGTATGGGAAGACAAATGATACAAAGGAAGCACGGCAGGACCAGCAACTTTTGAAAGACCCAGATGACCGGCATGCGGAATGGTTTCAAGGTCGTGCCAGCTATGCTCTTACCAAAGAAGAGAAGGTCATTTTTTTGAATGCCTGAGCAGTATGAAGGTCCCGTCTGGCTTCTCGTCGAATATAAAGGGAATAATAAACATGGCGGAGAAAAAGTTCCAAAACGTGAAGTCTCACGACTGCCACGTGATTATGACGCAATTGCTTCCGATTGCTTTGACGGGGCTCCTACCGGAAAATGTTCGAGTAGCCATTGTGAAGTTATGTGCATTCCTCAATGCAATCTCTCAGAAGGTAATCAATCCAGAAGATCTACCACGGTTACAAAACGATGTGGTCCAATGCCTTGTCAGTTTCGAGTTGGTGTTCCCACCATCCTTCTTCGATATTATGACGCACCTCCTGCTCCACCTAGTCGAAGAGATTTCCATTCTCGGTCCTGTATTTCTACACAATATGTTCCCCTTTGAGAGGTTCATGGGAGTATTAAAGAAATATGTTCGTAACCGTGCTAGGCCAGAAGGAAGCATCGTCAAGGGCTATGGAAATGAGGAGGTAATTGAGTTCTGTATTGACTATGTTCCTGACCTTAAGCCGATTGGTATTCCTCAATCGCGGCACGAGGGGAGACTAAGTGGAAAAGGCACGATCGGAAGGAAATCAACGATATGTATGGACGGTCATTCTATGACTGAAGCACACCACACAGTTCTGCAAAATTCCAGCTTGGTGGCTCCGTACTTCGAGCAACACAAGAATATTTTACGCTCGGACAACCCG
>NC_057805.1:11183067-11193838 GCF_018294505.1 Triticum aestivum
AAAGGAAAAACAAAAGGAAGAAGAAAAGGAAAAACAAAATAAGAAAAGGAAAAAGAAAAGAAAAAAGAAAAGGAAAAACAAAATACTTGGCAGTGCTCAAACAAAAACTTCTATGCAAATTAGTGCTCAATAATCTTCTTTTTTAATTCCTCCTCCTCTATGTCCCATTAATCTTATTTTTTAATTCCTTTATACTTAATTAATTTTTACTACATGCAGGAGTGACATATGGCGGACGATAGAGCCGAGCCGCTTAGGGATCCGGAGGCTGAACGTTATTTAATGGGCATCATAAACAACGAGATTCCTTATGTGCCGGGCTCAGAATATGAGCAAGAAGAGGATGTAGTCTCTTCTTTTCTGAACCTTGACGGTGGAACAGACATTGTCGATGATCAAGAAGGTGAAGGAACGGACATTGTCGACGGAGGTCAACCGTCAACAAACGACGATCTCGAATTGCAAGTAGCAACCACCTCCGGCGAGGTATATATATACATTGAGCCTCTCGTGATACAAACTTACTGAAATCTGAATACATATGTATTAACGCGCGTGACTCTCTTTCTTTTTTTAGCCCTCGGCCGGATCGAGTACGACAAAGCGTGGCAAATCCAAGGCGATGAAAACAGGAGAAACATATGCCATTGATTTTGTCAGTGAAACCGGCAAGCCCCTACAGCACACCTCAAAGTTTATCAACCAATGTGTAGTCGTTGTTAGAGACAACGTCCCGATCACCGTCCAGGAATGGAAGGAGCCAAAGAAGGCACGTCTTGGTTTCAGTTTTGTCGACAAGAGAACGAAAAAGGATTGCTGGAGAAAGCTTATGGAACATTTCATTCTACCTCCGGAATACAACAAAGTCGATGAATTCGGTAACGAGGTTCCCGGTGGACGTGAGAGGAGGAGGCTAGTTAAAGAGTTCGCTCTTCAGAAGATGGGCGAAGCATTCCGGAACTTCAAGAAAAATTTAACCCGTGACTATGTCAACAAGGGCAAGACTCCGGATTTCAATGGACAACATGAGAAACTGAAAGATGATTGGCCAGAAGTTGTGAGGCAAAAGCAATCGGAGCATTTCAAGGAAATATCGAAAAAAAATAAGGATAATGCGAGTAAGAAAAAGTTCCATCATATTATGGGGCCAGGAGGATACCGCCTTTCGGAGCCTAAGTGGCAGAAGATGGAGGAGGACCTGAGGGTGCGAGGAATCCCTCTAGGTATAGAGGGATGGGACCCAAGGGCCAAAAGCTGGTGGTACGGGCATGGGGGATCGCTAGACCCGGAGACAGGGGTGTGTGTTCACCGGAAGAAAAAGTTTGCTCCCACCCAAGCCCTTATTGACGCAATGACCCAAGCTCAAGAGGGCTTGATCAAGTTCAACAGAGAGAAAGACGCACTGACAACAGCCCTCGGGAATGATGAACACGGAGGACGTGTACGAGGCAAAGGCAGAGTTCCGTGGAAAGTAGGGTTTTCCCAGGACAATGACCCGTACTGTTACAGAAGCCGTAAGAGAAAGACGGACCGGGATGCAGATCTTCTGGCGAAGTTTGCATCGGAACTCCATGAGTTGAAGCAGACCGTGCATGAACTAGTAAAAGAAAAATCGGTTGCAGGGCCGCATGAAGATCATGAAGCGGATCGCGGAAGCCAGCAGCGGAGAAGCAGCGTGGCTTCCACGGATGCCCCGCCTGGTGCTAATGCACCGGTGATCGAGATTCGTGCACCGGAGCCTCACTACCCCGTGGATGATGTAAAAGAGATGAAAGAATGTGATCTGCATTATCCCGTTGGGAACGTTTTCACGAAGGTAGCTACCGGCAGTGCTTTACCCTGTACACCTGGAGCACTCCACCACAACAACCCCATTGCATATGGCTATGCTCGTGTCACGGTGGAAGACATAGTCCAAGGGTTTGAGGACCTGGAGATTGACAAAGCTACACCCGAAGGGGAGAGAAGACTTGAAGATGTCAAGCGTCAGATCATTCTATGGAAAAAGAAGTACATAGTGTTTCCAGGCGAGGCGCCAAGGCTAACAAGTCCACCCCCCTCCGATGGTGGTGGTGGTGGTGGTGGTGGCGGTGGTGGTGGTCGTGGTGGTTCACCTACACCTCCTTCACGCCATTCGACGCCGTCCCCCGATCCACAACCTCCGGCGGGTACGATGCCCCCCAATCCTCCTCCGGCGGGTACGACGCCCCCCAATCCACCTCCGGCGAAGAAGCAGAAGCAGGCGGACAGCAAGGAAACCCGCTCCTGGACTATTAACCCGGACCCTTATGTACCTAAGACCACAAGGGTACCGGAGCCATCACTGAAGCCTCTCCTCCCAAGGCGTTGGGAACTTAGTGAAGCTGAAACCAAATTGGCCGCGTCTGCTCATTATGAGAAATGGAAGGCGGATATGAAGGCGATAAAAGAGCCTGAGCCCAAGCAAGTATTCACTGAGAAGCAAAAGAAGTGGGCTAAGGATTTTTTGACGACACCGTCCCAAGCCGAGCTGAATATGCCTGACGACTATGGACATGAACTTCGTAGGCAAGCAAAAATATTGAAGGAGGAGAAAGAAGAAAGTAAAAAAAGCGGGAAACAAGTTGACCAGCTCGGGATGCAGAATAAACAATCGATCCCCCCGCTCATAGTGAAAGCCGGTCCGGAAGAGGACCCCGAGATCATAGCAGCTGCGGCAGCACTTGGATTGACTGTAGCGAGTGCCATGAAACAAGCGTCCGAGATGGGTTTGACTCTTCGTGCCTTCTTAGGCCTTGAGGATGCGCTAGTATGTGAGATAGCATTATAATATGTGCGGAATGGGCCTCTCGTCGAGCCTGCGCGGGAAAAGAGTCTACCACCACAAATGCGAAATCTGCTACGTTGGTACAAGCAATTCATAACATGGGCCGACAAAGAATATGTTTATGCGGATGTTACAGAGGAGCATCACACCAAACGGTACTCTGTACAAGTTCATATGAGTGAATTGTTCCAGCTGTTCAATCTGCGCAACCTCGACAAATCTATGCTGAGTTGCTACGTTCTGTAAGTGATTTATTTCTACCTCATCTCGTTCTTCATTGCCTGCACTATATATATATATATATATATATATATATATATATATATATATATATATATATTGTCCTAACTATATTGTTGCGTACGCTATTATGCAGATTGAAGACTTGGGAATGCAAAATAAGAAACATCCATGATGTTGGGTTCATTGACCCACATATCGTTAATGGACATGTGTTACAAAATCACCCCGAAGACGTGGAGAAAGACTTGTACAAGTTTCTTAGAAAGCATCAACTCAAAAGTCATATTCTATTTCCTTACCATTTTGGGTGAGTGTTTCTCTCTTGTGCCCATTCTCTTTTGTTTACTCCATGCATGGTATGTCTAATCGATGAGTTATGCATGACTGTGCATGTAACGTGTCCGCAGGTTCCACTGGATTCTGCTAAATATTGAACTTCACACCTCCAGAGTTCTAATCATGGACTCTATGGATTCGGATCCAAAGCGTTGGGCCGACATGAGAAAAATGCTGCAAAAGTAATTATTTTCAATCATTTGAGCTCTATATCGATCGGTCTCTTTCGTTCATTTCCTAATATCAAGTAACTAATAACTCCCTTGTTCATTTAATTTTCTTTGCCCTGTAGGGTTTGGAGACGATTCTCAGAAGAAATTGTCGGTGAATTCAAACATGAGCTAGATTTTAGAAGGTTAGTTAATGTGGATAAGCAGCCACCGGGGACCAATCTATGTGGATACTATGTTTGTGAGAACATCCGGAGACACACCTCTGAGCGGAAGGCATCGGATAGCATGCGGAAGGCGACGGATAACTTGCGGAGGAGGCTTAGTCCAGAAGCTCGCTTCCGACCAATTCAAGATGAATTAGCAGGATTTTTCATGATGGAAGTCATCAATCCTAAAGGAGAACACTATACCGAGGACGAAGAAATTTATATGCATACCCGAGATTGAAACTTGTTCGAAGTTGTATATGGTCATCCATCCTAATTGTGTATGGAAACTTGTTCGAAGTTATATATGGTCACCCGAGATTGAATATATATTATATATTCCTCTTGAATTCTTCTTGTTTGAAATTTCATATGCATGTATATAGTAGCGTAGAATATGTGTACTGAAACTTCATCGAAATTAAAATAAAACACAAAATAAAATATAAAAGAAATAAAACACTACAAATTAAAAAGAAACCAGGTTTAGGGGGGCTAAAACCCTAAACCTGCGGAGGAGGCCTTTAGTCCCGGTTAGCCACGAGAACCGGGACTAAAGGTCCTCCGCCCCAACGGACTCCTGGCGCCCACGTGGACGGGCCTTTAGTCGCGGTTCGTAAGAGGCGCGACTAAGGGGGGGCCTTTAGTCGCGCATATTTAGTCCCAGTTGCACAGCCGGGATTAATGGCCTTTGCGAACCGGGACTAAAGGCCTATTCTCTACCAGTGTAGTACTATAAGAGGTGCCGTCTATGGCAGCAATTCAGATTTTAGAGTGTCTCAGACGATTCCCATTCCAACGACCGTCCAAATACCATCGCCACTTTGCATTACTTTGTTTGCATGCATCCTTTGATATTACATGGATGGACCAAGGTAAGGCAATAGCCCACTTATGGTTATTACTAATACAAGACTATTGATTTTTTTACTAAGACATCGAACTATTTGTCATATCGATCACCATGACTGTGCAAATAAACAACTTTGTATATTTGTCATGTAAATGAAAAACGGCGCAGCAAAGCGCGCATATGCTTCTAGTGACAATGAATCTCATCAAACTGTGTACACATCGTACCAGCTCTAGACAGAGAGGATGATGGTAATGATGCGTTTCACCTCCTGCACTCCCTCGAACGCTGCCTTACCAGGCTTTGTTCACTAGTAGGAAAAGGGGCTTTTACCCCGGTTTGTAAGGGCCTTTTGTCCCGGTTCTCGAACCGGGACTAAAGGGTCGTTACTAAAGCCCTAACCCTTTAGTCCCGGTTCTTACACGAACCGGGACAGAAGGTCCTCCACGTGGCCGCTGCTGCCAGCCCAGGCAGGGGGGCCTTTGGTCCCGGTTGGTGCCACCAACCGGGACGAATAGGTAGGGCCTTTTGTCCCGGTTGGTGTCACCAACCGAGACCAATAGGCATCCACGCGTCAGCAGCTGGCAGGAGCTGAGGTTTTTGTTTTTTTAAAGGGGGTGGTTTAGGGGTTTTGGGGGGGTTAATTTAGGTGTTTCATATATTGTGTTAGCTAGCTAATTAATAGAGAGAAGTGTCCTCTCTTATCTCCGTGCTTGGTCGACGCTACGTACTATATACGTATGGAGAGGAGTAGACACGCTAGCTAGTAATCAAATGAAGGAAATAGAAGATCGTCATGAACATATGCATACAGAGAGAAGTGATATCGACCACCTCTCCTTCTCCGAGATATTGGTCGAACAACAAGTTCTCGTATATCTATCCGACACTACCGGCTACATATATACAATAATTATCTCTTACAATACAATCTCCTAACTAAATTGTAGGAACACAGGGTCCACATAGTATTCTCCGTTTTTAGCGATCACGTGGTCAAGGAAGAATGCCGCCAATTCCTCTTGAATTCCTCGCATACGATCTGGTGCTAGGAGTTCATCCCGCTTCCGAAACATCTAATTTGAAGAAGGAGGTCAATACATATATATATATATATATATATATAAATAAATGAAACTCAACACAAATGATGGTAATAAAATAAAATTGTGAATGTTATTGCTTACGCACTTCATATTGTTCTTTAGTGTAGCCCCGCTCACAGGTCGTGTAGCGGATGGACTCGCAAACGTAGTATCCACAGTAATTATTCCCGGGTTCCTGCCACAACCACTTTACAAAAAATAGAGGTCAATCAAACTGATAAGCAAGCATGCTAAATGGTATTGATAAAACTAGCGCTTGAATCACTAGGAGATGCGCGGAACATGCTACTATAGTACTTACTTTCGGGTGATTAAATTGCAGCTTCTTCGGCAGTCCCGGAGCTTTTGAGGTGAATTTTCTCCAAACCCTGCCAGACAAAGAAAACAATTACTTGATATCAGGAAATGAACAAAGTTGCTGATATGGTGGATAATGATCGATTTAACTTACTTCTCGAGCATTTGAATCATGTTCGCATAGTCCTGGGGATCTTTTCGTCTCGAGTCTAAGACGGTTACTACTCCCTGCTCAAGCTTAATCTCTAGGAGAATATAGTGGAAGCTGCACATGCATGCATAAGTCATCAATTACATTACCATAACCTGGACTAATAAGGGAAACCGAATATGCACAAGACAGTAACACTCACTTGAAGTTGTAAGGAAAGAGTATTATATCTTTGTTTTGATTTAATACCAACGATTGTAGCAAGTTGGCCTCGGCTTCTTTGGGATGTTTTTCAACCGTATATGCATCTATGAGATTTGTGTTAATGAACCCAATATCACCGATTTGTCTTTTCTTCAATTCAGCGATCTTCAATCTGCATAATATAGTGAGGATAATTATAAATACATGCAATGAAAGAGCTGACCTATATAGAGAGACTTAATGACAGAAGTAGTACTACTTACAGACAGTAGCAAGTGATCGTTGTTTTATCGAGGGACTTTTGATTGTAAAACTGGAAGAAATCCTCAAATGGAACATTCAGCAGATCAATCCAACGAGGTCATGCTCCGGTTTAACTCTCAGCGTCAAAGTATCCATCCCATCAGACTCTCTGCAGGTTTTCATGTACCAATCATGTAGTCTTCGCATCATCGTTGTTAGAGATCTTTCATCTTTGACGAGAGGCTTCCCGTAATGGTATTTGTGTTCGTCCACCTCCATGATTTCATAATGTACATCGTCGGGCAGGTAATCTCCAAGATTGCTATAACCGGGCACCATACTCGGATCATTAGTGACGATGTCTTTTGACACCTTGAGCGGGGGGCACGATTGGTTCGCTTGTTCGCCGAGCTGGGAAATTTTTTTCCCAGCTCGTCGTTCTTTTAACCTTTGATCACTGACAGTACTTCCCGACCGCTCCGCTTCGGCATATGTCTTTGCAAGAATGCGCTCATAGTTGCCTCTCGGCAGAGACTTTGGTGGTTTTTTCAGGGCAGCCAGAGTGCGCTTTGCTTTCACCGGAGCTACCTTCTCCTCCGGAGGTGGATGTTTCTTTGCTTTCACCCCTTCAAAGAAGTTTGTCACTTCGGCTCGCACGATCTTCCTGGTTTCGTCCTCGGTCCTCTCGTATGGTAACTTCTCTGGAGTCTTCAGAGAAGGACCGTATCTGTATTGCCTCCCGCCTATGGCAGCTATACTGCTAGACGCCGGCAGAGCAGACGGAGCGGCTGCGGCTGTCTTCTTTCCTTGCTTACGAGGCGGAGGAGAAGGACTACGACGCGCCGGAGCAGCCCCGGCGGTGGCGGGTCTCTTCCGCCCTTGCTGACGAGGCGGAGAAGGAGGAGGCTGGCTGCTCTGGCGCGCCGGCGCTGGCGGAGAAGGTGGCGGAGTGCCGCCACACGCCGGAGAAGGAGGCTGAGTGCCCTGATCACTCGCCGGAGGAGGAGGCGGAGTGCCCTTACTCGCTGGAGCCGTCCAGTTCGGAAGCTTGATGAGCTCCTTCCGCCATAGGCATGGAGTCTTCAGAGCAGAACCCAGCTGAGTCTCCCCTTCACTGGTAGGGTGGTCAAGCTGGAGCTCCTCAAATCCCTCCGTTATTTCATCCACCATCACCCTAGCATATCCTTCTGGAATCGGCCGGCAGTGGTAGGTTGCGCCGGGTTCAGGAGGTAAAACAGAGCCAACAGCCGCCTTGACTTTGAAGTTCTGCCATTCCGCCATAAGGTGGCAATGTTGAGACTCCGTGATAGCATCCACGGGGTAGCTAGCAGGAGCCGCATGCTCCAGCTGAAGCAGCTCGGTGGAAGCCACGCTGCTTCTCCGCTGAGATGGCGGTGTAGCTTCGGGGGCAGTTTCGGCATGTCGATTGCCGTCTCGTTCCTCTAGCGCTTGAACCCTTTCGTGCAGCTTATGAATTTGGATCTGCTCCACTTTTTTCCTCCTCTCCTGGCTTTTGTAACCGCCCGCGTCCGGAAAACCAGCCTTCCACGGAACGGAGCCTGGCGTGCCTCGTGTCCGTCAAGGGTGCTCAGGATTCCCGAGGGCCATTGTGAGCTCGTCGTTCTCTCTGTCTGGAACGAACGTCCCTTCTTGCGCTACATCGATATATTGCTGAATCTTCTTGACTGGTATTCTCAAAAGCTCGTTCGTCCAAACGCACCTCCCTGATACAGGGTCCAAGGTTCCGCCAGCCCCGAAGAACCAAGTCCGGCAACGGTCTGTCCAGTTCATTGTCTGTGGTTCGATCCCTTTTTCAAGCAGATCATTCTCAGCCTTGGCCCACTTAGGTCGGGCTTTGAGGTTGCCACCTGACCCCGTGCGATGGTGAAGCTTCTTCTTTGCAGCATTCTTCTTGTTTGTCGCTGACATCTTCTTACTCTTTTCCGATGTCTTGTGGGCCACAAATGCGGGCCAGTGATCTCTGATCTTCTCATACCGGCCGATGAATTCTGGTGTCTCTTCTTTGTCGACAAACGTTTTCAGCTCACTCTTCCACCTCCTGAATAGGTCTGCCATCTTCTTAAGAGCATGAGACTTGATTAATTGCTCTATAACTGGCTTCTCCGGATCCTCCTCTGGCGGTAGGGTGAAATTTGCCTTCAGCTCAGTCCAAAGATCATCTTTCTGCATATCATTGACATAAGACACCTCAGGGTCTTCCTTCTTAGGCTTATACCATTGGTGGATGCTGATCGGGATCTTGTCCCTAACTAGAACCCCGCACTGAGCAGCAAATGCATCCTTTGTCTGGATGGGTTCAATCGGTTGGCCGTCGCGCACGATTGCTGTGATCTCAAACCTTTCATCCGAGCGCAACTTTCTCTTCGGGCCTCGTCTCTTTACCGCAGTTGTGCTCGATCCGGAGGGCTAGAAAAAAGAAGAAAGACGAGTGTTAATTAATATGTGTACATACCAAAACAATGAATGCATCAATTAGCTAGTCAGCACAGGCTTAACTAATATATTTACCTGGCCGGACTCTGTTCGGTCACCGGAGCCGTCACCACGGGCTCCTTCTTGCACCAGCATTGGGTCACCGGAGCCATCATAATCATGTCTTTCCTCCTCCACTCTTCGATCACCGTAGCCTGCTTCTTCACCCTGTTCTTCCAGACCATCATTGTCGTTAAGATACGACAAGATATCACCTCCGGCTAAGATTATGTCCCCCAACACCTCTTCTGCTTGCTCGTCTCGTCCGTGCTCCATTGTTTCTGCAAATATTACAACATGGCAATTATTACACAAACATGACAGCAGGTGGATATATTAGTGCAAACGTAGACCTAGCTTATTCCGGGTTTGGGGTGGCCTAGGCAACGCTTCAAGGGTAGGGGCGCGGCGGGAGGGGGTAGGAGACCGACATCGTTTTTTTCTAGGGTTTGGGTGTCCTCGAGAGTTTTGGTCGAGCGAGAGGGCCGGGGGGTGCTCCCGTGGTATAAGTTATCACGGTCGAGAGGGGCTATAAATATCGATCGTCCATCATGTCGAAGTTATCTGGGAGGGAGTTATATATATCGACAACGACGACATACATACATGGGAAAATAATGTTATCGGGGAGGGGGTATATCGACACCCCCCCACGTGTTGAAGTTATCGGGAGGGGGTTATATCGACAACGACGACATACGTACATGGGAAAATAATATTATCGGCGGGGAGGGGGTATATCGACCCCCCCTCGTGTTGAAGTTATAGGGAGAGGGGTATATCGACGACGACAGACCCGATAAAACATAAGAAAACGAAGAAGAAATAAAAAGAGGAGAAGAAGAAAAGGAATAGAGGAGAAGATCGAAGAAAAAAAGAAGAAGAAAAAAAGAGGAGAAGAAGAAAGGAATAGAGGAGAGAAGAAGAAAAAATAGAATTTTTTCTATTTTTTCTTCTTCTCTTCTATTCCTTTCTTCTTCTCCTCTTCTTTTTTCCTCTTCTTATTTATTTCTCCTCTTCTTCCTCTCCTCTTCTTCTCCTTTCTTCCTCTTCTTATTTTCCTTTTTATATGAACATATCATCATATATATGAACATACATTTTCTTTGCATATGCATATGAACATACATTTTCTTTGCATATGCATATGAACATACATACATACATTTTTCTTTCATATGAACATACATACATACATTTTCTTTGCATATGACCATACATACATTTTTCTTTGCATATGACCATTCATACATTTTCTTTGCATATACTTTGCATATAAACATACATACATATGAACATACATACATACATATAAACATAACATACATACACAAAAAATTCTAAAAATCTGCCTAAAAAAATTATATGAAAAAAAAGCATACATCATCCATACATACATATAATGAACATATACATCATCCATCCATCCATATAATCAACATATGCATATGAAAAAAATTATATGAAAAAAAATTATATGAAGAGGATCGAGGGGACAGGGAGGAAAGGGGGTCGCCGGAGCCGGACCGAACGGGGAGGAGGGGCGGCGTCGAGCAGGGGCGGCAGTGGGGGCGGGCGCCGGCGACGACGACAATGGTGGGGGCGGGCCGGGGCGCAGGGCCGCGGCCGTGCGTGCTCAGGGACGGGGCAGGGGCACGGG
>NC_057805.1:11194670-11201346 GCF_018294505.1 Triticum aestivum
ACCTCGCTAGTTGAGAAGGGCTCGGAGTGGTTTATAAGCCTCGCTACGGCTGCTGTCTCGAACTCCTCTCTATAGCAGGCTTCTGGGCCTAACTTTGGCGCTGCCCGTTGAGCCCTCTAGCCCTTCTGGGCCTGTATTTGCAAACCCGAGGGTTGGAGGGCCCAGCGGACAGCGCCCCAACAATTTTTTTTGCGGTGGAAAGGGCGGGAAGCGGCGGCCTTTGGTCCCGGTTGGTGGCACCAACCGGGACTAAAGGGGGGGCATTGGTCCCGGTTGGTGCCACGAACCGGGACCAAAGGCCTCTTGCTGCCCGCATCGTGGCCAAAAGTTTAGTCCCACCTCGCTAGCCGAGGGGCGCCCGCACCAGTTTAAAAGCCGCGGCGCGGCTGCTGTTTCGAACTCCTCTCTATAGCAGGCATCTGGGCCTAACTTTGGCGCGCTGCCCGTTTAGCCTCCTAACCCTTCTGGGCCTGTATTTGCAAACCTGAGGGTTGGAAGGCCAAGCGGGCAGCGCCCCAACAATTTTTTTTGCTGTATTTAGTTTTTTTTCTTTTTTGCTTTATTTATTTTGTTTTGTTTCTACTTACAAAAAAAGACTTATTTATTTTATTTTATTTTGTTTCTAATTACTTATTTATTTTACTTTATGATAATTCTTTTTGCTATTAAAGTTTCTATCAAAAAAAGTTCTTTATGAATTTTTTTTGCTGTATTTAGTTTTTTTGTTTTCTTTTTTGCTTTATTTATTTTGTTTTGTTTCTACTTACAACAAAAAACTTATTAAAAATAAAAAAGAGGCGCAATGCTCGTTGATTTGCTTCAAGCCTTTCGGAATACTGTAGACTGCACTGCACATAGCTCGATGCAGTCTACCTTATTCCTCAAGGCTTGAAGCTAAGCAACGTGAGCATTGCGCCTCTTCTTCATCGTCTCTGCACTCAGGGCTTATAAGCCGCTCCTAGTGCCTCTCAGCTAGCGAGGTGGGACTAAAAAACTGCTTAGTAAGAAACTCTAGTATCGGTTCGTGCCACGAACAGGTACTAAAGGTGCTCGTGGGGCCACAGCCTCATTAGTACCGGTTCGTGGCACCAACAGGGACCAAAGGGTGGAATTGGTCCTGGTTCGTGCCACCAACCGGGACCAATGGCCTTGCACAGCGGCGTGGTGGTGAGTTTAGTCCCACCTCGCTAGCTAAGAGAGAGGCGCACCTGTTTATAAGGTGCGGTGCGCCTGAGCTGTCGAGCTCCTCTCTAAAGCAGGCTTACGGGCCTAACCTCTCTGTACATGCCTGTGGGCCTACTGGGCCTTCTGCGGGCCTGAATCCTGGCCCATGGATGGGTTTCTAATCGTATTCAGGCTGTGGTGGCCCAGTAGGTGGCATAATTGTTAATTTTTGGCCTGTTATTTTTCATGCATTTACTAATTATTTTGAGCTATAAGACCCTAAAATTGAAAAGCATTTCAAATGAACTCTGAAAAGGTTGAAAGTTGGCATGGTATCATCATTTCATCCACATAGCATGTGCAAGAAAGTTGAGAGGGTTACGGCAAAAACTAGATGCACTTCTTGTACAAAACGGACAATGGTATCATACTCGTCTATTACAAAGTTGGCATGGTATCATCATAATAGTTGCGGGAGAAAGCCTTCACTTTTTCTTCGCTTGTGTCATTTGCTTATTGCACCGTAACCATGGATAATCTTCATCGTTTATCAGGATGCTTGGGTCAGCCTTGACTTTGAAGGGAGGAATTTCATGAAACTTTTCATAATCTTCAGACATGTCTGTCTTGCCCTCCACTCCCACAATGTCCCTTTTTCCTAAAAGAACTATGTGGTGCTTTGGCTCATCGAATGATGTATTCGCTTCCTTATCTTTTCTTGTCCTCGGTCTGGTAGACATGTCCTTCACATAGATAACCTATGCCACATCATTGGCTAGGACGAACGGTTCATCAGTGTACCCAAGATTGTTCAGATCCACTGTTGTCATTCCGTACTGTGGGTCTACCTGTACCCCGCCTCCTGACAGATTGACCCATTTGCACTTAAACAAAGGGACCTTAAAATCATGTCCGTAGTCAAGTTCCCATATGTCCATTATGTAACCATAATATGTGTCCTTTCCCCTCTCGGTTGCTGCATCAAAGCGGACACCGCTGTTTTGGTTGGTGCTCTTTTGATCTTGGGCGATCGTGTAAAATGTATTCTCATTTATCTCGTATCCTTTGTAAGTCAATACAGTCGAAGATGGTCCCCTGGATAACGAATACAACTCATCACAAACAGTGGTGTCACCTTTGAGACGTGTTTCCAACCAACTGCTGAAAGTCCTGATGTGTTCACATGTAATCAAGTCGTCACACTGCTCCGGGTGTTTGGAGCGCAGACTGTTCTTGTGTTCATCGACATACGGGTCACCAAGGTAGAGTTCTGTAGAACTGTGTAGTGTGCTTGAGACCAAGAATATCCGTCCCTGCATATTATTGAGTCCCCCCTCCAAGCGTGCCTTTTCCAGTCAGTCTCCCCTCATACCGGGATTTAGGGAGACCTATCTTCTTAAGGCCAGGAATGAAGTCAACACAAAACCCAATGACATCCTCTGTTTGATGGCCCATGGAGATGCTTCCTTCTGGCCTAGCGCGGTTACGGACATATTTCTTTAGGACTCCCATGAACCTCTCAAAGGGGAACATATTGTGTAGAAATACGGGCCCCAGAATGACAATCTCGTCGACTAGATGAACTAGGACGCGCGTCATGATATTGAAGAAGGATGGTGGGAACACCAGCTCGAAACTGACAAGACATTGCGCCACATCACTCCTTAGCCTTGGTATGATTTCTGGATCGATCACCTTCTGAGAGATTGCATTGAGGAATGCACATAGCTTCACAATGGCTAATCGGACGTTTTCCGGTAGAAGCCCCCTCAATGCAACCGGAAGCAGTTGCGTCATAATCACGTGGCAGTCATGAGACTTTAGGTTCTGGAACTTTTTCTCTGGCATATTTATTATTCCCTTTATATTCGACAAGAAGCCAGTCGGGACCTTCATACTGAGCAGGCATTCAAAGAAGATTTCCTTCTCTTCTTTCGTAAGAGCGTAGCTGGCAGGACCTTCATACTGCTTCGGAGGCATGCCGTCTTTTTCGTGCAAACGTTGCAGGTCCTCCCGTGCCTCAGGTGTATCTTTTGTCTTCCCATACACGCCCAAGAAGCCTAGCAGGTTCACGCAAAGGTTCTTCGTCATGTGCATCACGTCGATTGAAGAGCGGACCTCTAGCTCTTTTCAGTAGGGTAGGTCCCAAAATATAGATTTCTTCTTCCACATGGGTGCGTGTCCCTCAGCGTCATTCGGAACAGCTAGTCCGCCAGGACCCTTTCCAAAGATTACGTGTAAATCATTGACCATAGCAAGTACGTGATCACCGGTACGCATGGCGGGCTTCTTCCGATGATCTGCCTCGCCTTTGAAATGCTTGCCTTTCTTTCGACATTGATGGTTGGTCGGAAGAAATCGACGATGGCCCAGGTACACATTCTTCCTGCTTTTGTCCAGGTATATACTTTCAGTGTCATCTAAACAGTGCGTGCATGCGTGGTATCCCTTGTTTGTCTGTCCTGAAAGGTTACTGAGAGCGGGCCAATCGTTGATGGTTACAAACAGCAACGCGTGCAGGTTAAATTCCTCCTGTTTGTGCTCATCCCACGTACGTACACCGTTTCCATTCCACAGCTGTAAAAGTTCTTCAACTAATGGCCTTAGGTACACATCAATGTCGTTGCCGGGTTGCTTAGGGCCTTGGATAAGAACTGGCATCATAATGAACTTCCGCTTCATGCACATCCAAGGAGGAAGGTTATACATACATAGAGTCACGGGCCAGGTGCTGTGATTACTGCTCTGCTCCCCGAAAGGATTAATGCCATCCGCGCTTAAACCAAACCATACGTTCCTTGGGTCAGCTGCAAACTCAGCCTAGTACTTTCTCTCGATTTTTCTCCACTGCGACCCGTCAGCGGGTGCTCTCAACTTCCCGTCTTTCTTACGGTCCTCACTGTGCCATCGCATCAACTTGGCATGCTCTTCGTTTCTGAACAGACGTTTCAACCGTGGTATTATAGGAGCATGCCACATCACCTTCGCAGGAACCCTCTTCCTGGGGGGCTCGCCGTCAACATCACCAGGGTCATCTCGTCTGATCTTATACCGCAATGCACCGCATACCGGGCATGCGTTTAGATCCTTGTACGCACCGCGGTAGAGGATGCAGTCATTAGGGCATGCATGTATCTTCTGCACCTCCAATCCTAGAGGGCATACGACCTTCTTTGTTGCGTATGTACTGTCGGGCAATTCGTTATCCTTTGGAAGCTTCTTCAATATTTTCAATAGCTTCTCAAATCCTTTGTCAGGCACAGCATTCTCTGCCTTCCACTGCAGTAATTCCAGTACGGTACCGAGCTTTGTGTTGCCATCTTCGCAATTGGGGTACAACCCTTTTTTGTGATCCTCTAACATGCGATCGAACTTCAGCTTCTCCTTTTGACTTTAGCATTGCGTCCTTGCATCGACTATGACCCGGCGGAGATCATCATCATCGAGCACTGGTTCCTCTTGATCTTCAGCAGCTTCCCCCCTTGCAGCATCATTGGGCACATCGTCTGGTTCCTCTTGATTTTCAGCAGCTTCCCCCGTTGCAGCATCACCGTATTCAGGGGCACATAGTTGTCATCGTCCTCTTCTTCTTCGCCGTCTTCCATCATAACCCCTATTTCTCCGTGCCTTGTCCAAACATTATAGTGTGGCATGAAACCCTTGTAAAGCAGGTGGGTGTGAAGGATTTTCCGGTCAGAGTAAGACTTCGTATTCCCACATATAGGGCATGGACAACACATAAAACCATTCTGCTTGTTTTCCTCAGCCACTTCGAGAAAATCATGCACGCCCTTAATGTACTCGGAGGTGTGTCTGTCACCGTACAGCCATTGTCGGTTCATCTGCGTGCATTATATATAATTAAGTGTGTCAAAAACCATTACAGAACATCATGAATAGATAATTAAGTGACCAAATTAATAGAAGTTCATCATCACATTAGAACCAAAGTACATACATAGTTCTCATCTAACAACATATATATAGCTCTCCAGAGCATCTAATTAATTAAACCATACATTGAAACTATGTAAAATATTTCAATGCGAAAACAAATGCGATCATAATCACAACCAAGGTAACAATTGATCCAACGGCATAATGATACCAAGCCTCGGTATGAATGGCATATTTTCTAATCTTTCTAATCTTCAAGCGCATTGCATCCATCTTGATCTTGTGATCATCGACGACATCCGAAACATGCAACTCCAATATCATCTTCTCCTCCTCAATTTTTTTATTTTTTCCTTCAAGTAATTGTTTTCTTCCTCAACTAAATTTAACCTCTCGACAATAGGGTCGGTTAGAATTTCCGGTTCAACCACCTCCTAAATAAATAAAATCTATGTCACGTTGGTCGGTATATTTGTCATAAACAATAAATGAACCAAATAGTTATAAAAAGATAATATATACCACATCCGAATCATAGACAGGACGAGGGCCGACGGGGGCGGATACCAAAACCATCGCACTATGTAATAAGAAGGAATAATAAAAGTAACAAAATTAGACAAGTAACTATCTAAAGTAAGAATTTTTTCCTTTCAGAAAGAAGATAAGAACAAGAGGCTCACCACGGTGGTGCTGGCGACGAGATCGGCGCGGGCGATCGACGGCGGTGAAGACGGGGACGGGACGTGACGGACCGCTAAACCTAGACAAATCTCGGGGAAAATGGAGCTCGGAGGTCGAGTTTCGAGGGGACAAAGATTAACTAGTGTGGCTCAGACATTTCATCGAACACCTCATGTGCATAGGAGGTGAGCTAGAGCACCCAAATGCCCTCCCCTCGCCGGCCAGAAAAAACAGAGCACAGTGGAGTGCTCTGCTGTGGCGATGGGGTATATATAGGGAACTCTTTGGTCCCGGTTCGTGGCACCAACCGGGACTAAAGGCCTTTGGTCCCGGTTGGTGCCACGAACCGGGACCAATGCCCCCTTTAGTCCCGGTTGGTGGCACCAACCGGGACCAAAGGCTTTGTGCTGCCCCGCGTCAAAAGTTTAGTCCCACCTCGCTAGTTGAGAGAGCTCGAGACTGGTTTATAAGCGCTGCTGCGCCCACCCTCTCGAACTCCTCTCAACTGCAGGCTTTCGGGCCTAACTGTTCTCTTTGCCTGTGGGGCCTACTGGGCCTTCTGCAGGCCTGAATCCTGACCCATGGATGGGTTTCTAGTCGTATTCAGGCCGTTGTGGCCCAGTAGGTGGCATGATTTTTTTCCTCTGTTTTTTTCTCTTTTGCTTTATTTGTTTTGTTTTGTTTCTACTTACAACAAAAAACTTATTTATTTTATTTCTAATTACTTATGTATTTTACTTTAATTATTTTATTTTTATTTATTTTACTGCTGCTATTTTTATTTATTTTACTGCTGCTATTTTTATTTATTTTACTGCTGCTATTTTTACTTAATTTATTAAGGTTTATTTATTGTAGTTACTATAGTTTATTTTATTTTATTTTATTAAGGTTTACGAGCTGTGGGAGGGACGAGGGGTGGCGACGTGCT
>NC_057805.1:11201356-11205717 GCF_018294505.1 Triticum aestivum
TTTTGTTTTGTTTCTACTTACAACAAAAAACTTATTTATTTTATTTCTAATTACTTATGTATTTTACTTTAATTATTTTATTTTTATTTATTTTACTGCTGCTATTTTTATTTATTTTACTGCTGCTATTTTTACTTAATTTATTAAGGTTTATTTATTGTAGTTACTATAGTTTATTTTATTTTATTTTATTAAGGTTTATTTAGTTTTATTTATTTTATTAAGGTTTATTTATTTTATAAATATAAAAAATGAACATAGATGCGCTTATAGAGAAAATTAAACCTAAATTCATAGTAAATTTCTATGAAATTTACTGTGAATTTAGGTCAAATTCCCTGTATAAGGGCATCTATTTTCACTTTAAGAGAAGCTCAACAAGGCATAGAAGGACGGGCTTATAAACTGGTGTGAGCGCCCTTCGGTTCGCGAGGTGGGACTAAACACTGGCCGCAACTAGGACCAGCCCTTTAGTCCCGGTTTGTAGTAGGAACCGGGACTAAAGGGTGGTGGGCCAGGAGCGTGGCCCATTGGTCCCGGTTTGTCCCACCAACCGGGACCAACGGGTCCGGACGAACCGGGACCAATGCCCCCACGAGGCCCGGCAGGCCCCTGGCTGCACGAACTGGGACCAATGCTCACATTAGTCCCGGTTCGTGACTGAACCGGGACTAATGTGAATATTGCCCTGTGACCAAAGCCCAGTTTTCTACTAGTGGTTGTTAATGTGAATTTTTTGCCAAGTGTAGCAATCAGTGGTCCAACACACACAAAACAGATACACTGCTAAATGGGACTTAAATAGTAAACATTGCAGCTGTACCGACCAAAACCAGCTTATCTCATGCATACATCTGTACTACAAAGGTGATGTAATCCAATTAAGCTCCATGCACCTATAGTGAATAGGATTAAGTTAACAACATGTTCCAGAAACTAAAGGAGATGAGTTAGTTAGAGCATAAAAATAGGCATTGAACAATGATGCGAGGAATACCGCCGCATGTACGAAGCAAGAACGAAGTATACCTCCCAAAAGCACATCACGGCATAGGGTTTAGCGGAGTAACACTCATGTACTCGGTTGGCTTTTCAAGCTAGAGAAAATGCATCATATCCCTGAATATTCACACAAATTTAAGTATTGTGAAAAATCATGTGGGTTGTTGTAGCTGCATGGGCACACAGCCACTACTTTGCCTATATACATATTCATGGGGCTTCTACGACTATGCCTGTCTGCAGTTAATTTAGTGCGGATGCAGATTATAAAAATGTTAAATCCACCTTCAAGGTTAATACAATGCGGCAAAAACTGGAAATAGATTAGTATGATAGTACCATAGGCTCATATGGTCAGCTATTTGGCCCAATCATAAATCATATGGGTCTAGATAAACAACTTTTATGTTATATGTCTTCAAGAAGTACAGTTACATCGGCAGAGTAACAATACCTTACATACCTGTGATTTTTCTCTCAAATAAGTCATGGGAAAAGTTAGATTCAATATTCATTTTCCAGGGCCTGTCCTGAGATTCCAGAGGCCCTCGGCGAAACGAAAATCCGAGACGCCCAAAAGGTGAGTGGTCAAATAATACATTCATATCAAATACTACCTCTGTCCAATAATTTGAACTGCAAAAACGTTTTATATTATGGGACGGAGGGAGTAATTAATAAGTATCACCTTATTTTCGTAGGTTCTCATATTACCTTAAATAATGTGGCCGCCTAGTGGTCGAAGATTTGAAATCTTGAAGTAAGATAGCGCCGCACATAGGCACAGTAATCCTGGAGCTTGGAGATCAGGCGTCACACATAGGCTTGGTCGTGGTCGTAGGGTTTGAGTGAGCAATCTGTTTTCTGAAAAGATTTGTCACACAAAATATATCAAGATTTGATTGTCATAGGAATAATGATTCTGTCGCAACTGTACTTCGCATTTCTGTACCAGAAAAATATAGTCCAACAATAGCGCACACTTTCTACATACCTGCATAATGGTATCGAGGTTCAGTCAATTGTTTACCCAGCAATTCCAATTGTGATACTTTTAAAGCAAACTAAGTTCAAACAAGATATAAGTTCCTCCTGCGGTCCTGCCTCACCCTTTTTATTGGTTTTACTGTTACTCTGCCTAATCCTTCCCTGAAATTTCACATCAAGATTATGGATTATGGATTACATGGGCAACACATAACCGATTAGATTAAGATGCATTAATGAGAAACTGGGCATGGCTTATGAGATGAGAATTTGGGAAGGAAGGATGAGATCGAAGCATACAGTATTGGGGCCGGAGCAGAAGGGCTTGCATGAATCTGTCGACGAACTCGTCCCATGAACACCATCACTGCGGCGACGCTTGTCGGAAGCTAGGGCCCGGTAGGATAGTATAGATGCCCCCCTTGGAATTAGGGGTCGGGGTGGCCGCACCGATCGCCCTCCAGGACCTGGCCTGTTCGTGTCCATGGCCACCAGGACAGGAGGTGCTCGTGACCTTTGCCTTGTCTCACACAACCGTGAGGCGTGAGCTAGGGGTTTCCCCGTTGGGGAATTCAAGTAAATCACATGGCGAGGAGAGAAGAGGATGCGTTGCAGCAGTGAGGAGGATAAGAGGCGACGAGGACATACTTGAAAAGTGAGGGGAGCAGCGGGGATGGCGGCGGCAGCGGCGCTACAGGTAAGTCGCCCGAGTTGAGAGGGGCGGCCGCGCTACAGGTTCGTCTCCCGAGTCTAGAGGGGTGGCCGCTCAAGGACGGAAGGGGAGTCGACCCACGAACAGGAACCACGCAAAGGCTCTATTCTACCGCTTCCTGTTGGGCCGGTTCGTTTGGCCCAATCAACCAGAAACCAGCGATTTTTTTTCTCCCGGAGTAGCGTCCTCCAGGACAGTCGGCCCAGGAAACGGCAGACGTGGTGCCATCCTCAGATTGACGGCCAGGAACGCCCAAATAACGAAAACGGACGACTTTCCCTCAAAAAAAAAAAAACGGACGGCCGAAAACTTAAATCGCTGTGAGGGCAGGGATTAGATGCGGTTATACTGTCCTTAAATGCATGTAGCACGTATGTTTGTACTAGGCTCCACCTACTACAAACATCAAAAGGAGGTTTAAATACCTGTTTCCGATTGGGTCTGGCAGAGGTTCCTTCCTCCTTAGCTTTCTTGGATCCCTCCGCCTTGCATGCGAGACCGATACACTTGAAATGATACATCACAAAGATTTCTCTTTGTTGCTCAGTGGCCAACTTTGTAAGAAGGCTGGTTTCTACAAAGAGCTTGGTGCTAAAATCAAAGAGGTTATCCATCTTATTATAGAGAATATTGACCTTGGATTCAAGATCTTTGCCCATCATCCAGGAAGAATCAATCCCCTGACCACTATTGTTGCACATGGTTTAGAGCTAGCATTTTGCTCATCATACAATGGCATTTTGCTCAGAATGATTCTTTTTCCACAGCTAGGTTTATGTGGGACTTCGCCTACGAGCAACGTGGCGAGCAACCCGTACATGGTGTTTGGCCCGTCGTCGGAATCGGAATCACGCGAGACACTCTAAAATCTGAGTTGCTGCCATAGACAACACCTCTTATAGTATTAGTTGGTCATACAGTACATTGAGAAGATGTAGGCATGACGATATGAGATGGCGTTGACCATCATTTGAACAAATGTAATTTTAGCTCTAGCCTGCCTTGCATGGCGCTCATGTAAGGTAAGCATAGCACCGCTCCCTAGTCGTATATGTCCATTAACGACTTGTGATCAATTGCCAGCGAACTGTGTTTGTGGCTTCACCATTCTCGTGACGCTTCCATTGGCATTCTGAACAAGAGCTTGTGTTGGGGCAATGTGGTTGGCCCAAGAGAGGTTGACGTTTTTGGGCTAGATGTCGTGGCACGGCACACTCTTGCTGCACATGATCTTGATGGTCTCTCGTTCTGAGGACGTCCCCTGGATGTCGACGAATCGAGGGTCCGTTATGGCCACACCACCATCTTGCAAAGGCAAAACCAATATATAGGGTTTCGTTCAGTTTCAGCATTTTTCCCCTTCTTTCTTTAAGGCAACCATTGATCAAGTGGTGGTGCGGACGGGATGCTTCACCCGTGGTGGACCGTTTCCTTGGGGGCAATAGAACTGGTCGATGTCGATAGGCAACCGGACAGCAGTCATTCTGAGTTTGGTGAAAAGGAATCCGGTGAAGATCTCCCTGCGAGGATGGAGGCGCCCGTTGGCTCTGGCGACGCCCCTGGCGATCCGGCGACTCCGCCGCCGCCCCAGCCCCCGTCCCCTGCCTCGCCCACGGCCTGCCCGCCGGTGCCCCCCTCGCCCGCCCCGTCGTCGACTCCC
>NC_057805.1:11206443-11225456 GCF_018294505.1 Triticum aestivum
GCCCCCGTCCTGCCCCGGCGGCGGCCACCGCGGCGGCGCTCGGGGAAACCCTTGTGCCCCGCCTGGTTGCCCCGGGCCGGTCGTACCAGGCCGCGCTGGTCCTGGGCCGCCCCGTAGCCCACTCCGTTGGGCCCACCCCGGAGCCTTCGGCCGCTGGGCCGCCGGGTGGGGAGCGGGCCGTTGGCCGCTCCGTGGGCCGGCCTCCTGGCCTGGTTTCGCCCCGTTCGGCCTAGCATCACCCTTTGGTGGCAACTGGCCCGGCTCGGCGCTCCATCTGGCCCCCGATAGGGTTTCCTCGCTCCTCCCGTCCCAGGCCTCCAGCGCCCCTCCCCGACGCGCCCCAGCCGCCCCTCTCGCCGACTCCAGCGGCCACCTCGCGCCCCCCCTCCCCCGCCGGCCATGCCCCGGGATTGGGGCGATGATGAGGCCCGCCCCAAGCGCCCCGCGGAAGACCGCCGGGATCCGCCTTGCTCCTCCCCTGACGGCCTCCGGCGGGAGGCGGACCTCAGGAACCAGCTCTCCTCCCGCCCGACCCGGCGCTCCCCCGCTCGAGACTCCCGCGACTCACGCCGATCCTCCCCCCGCCAGTCCCGTCGGTCCCTAGCGCGTGACGACCGCCGTTCCCGCTCACCGGTGCGAAGGGCGTATCCTCGGGCAGATTCGCGTGACCGCGGCCGCTCGCCGGCTGGGGAGGCCCGGCTGTCCTCCCGTTGGCGATCCCCCTCCCCGTCGCGTCAGCGGGACAGATCGCCCTCCCCTCCGCGTCAACAGCCCCCCGCCTCCGACTCCACCGCCACAGCTGCCCGGCGCTACCAGCCCCCGCGCGCCCAAGCCGCATTCCCGCCATCAGACGGTGGCAATGGAAACCGGGGGTGTCAGGGCGCTAAGAAGAAGAAGAAGAAGAAGAAGAAGGGTCCTCCTCGCCCCCCGGCCGCTGAGGGAGTCCTGGATTAGGGGGTATCCGGACAGCCGGACTATATACTTTGGCCGGACTGTTGGACCGTGAAGATACAAGACTCAAGACTTCGACACGTGTCCGGATGGGACTCTCCTTTGCGTGGAAGACAAGCTTGGCGATCCGGATGTTAGATCTCCTTCTTTGTAACCGACTCTGTGTAACCCTAGCCTCCTCCGGTGTCTATATAAACCGAAGGGTTTAGTCCGTAGAGGATAATCATAATCATCATAGGCTAGCTTCTAGGGTTTAGCCTCTACGATCTCGTGGTAGATCAACTCTTGTAATACTCATATCATCAAGATCAATCAAGCAGGAAGTAGGGTTTTACCTCCACCGAGAGGGCCCGAACCTGGGTAAAACATCGCGTCCCCTGCCTCCTGTTACCATTAGCCTTAGACGCACAGATCGGGACCCCCTACCCGAGATCCGCCGGTTTTGACACCGACATTGGTGCTTTCATTGAGAGTTCCTCTGTGTCGTCGCAACAAGGCTTGATGGCTTATCTCATTGTCAAGGACAACATCACCTCTGGGGGAGCCCTGGCGGTAGGCCAAACTCTCCGACTAGGCGGCTTCGTCATGACCGCCCGATCGCCTGCCGCGCCGACGATGACTTCTCGGGTCATCAAAAACAGCCTCCACGTCAATTCGGAACTCGCCGAACAGATGGATCCAGTGGAGCTTTCCTCCCTTAATGAGCTCCTGGATCGCATCGCCGCTCTGGGAGTCGCTACAGACTATGATCGGATTGGGCTTAAACCCGACCAAAGGGATATTAAATCCCCACCAGTCACCCATGAGATAGCGGTAGTGGAAGAGCCACACTTGGATTATCCCTCTACTTTGAGGACGAACTATGTCCGGATTGCCGAGCTCTCTGAGCCGGATACCCGTTCGCGGGAGGACATGACCCAGACCCCGAACATAGAATCGGGCAACGGGCCAGAAAAATTGGGCAACATCCCGGAGCCCGAGCTGCCAAGCCCGGAAGCTCCTCTGCCCCTGGGTGTTAGATCGGATCAGAATCCGGATTTAACTACGCCCACCCACCCAGACTTATGCCGTCTCTCCCATATCAGACAAGAGCCCCAAGAGACAGTACATCGCTACTGGGCCAGATTCCTCCTTGTGATAAACAAGGTCAAGGACTGTCGCGAGGAAGACGCAATCTCACTTTTCTGCAAAAATTGCACGAACAAAGGGATACTTAATGCTATAAGTCGCCGTGACATAGTACACTTTGCCGACTTAGCAGCCATAGTACAGAAGTACTGTGCGATTGAAAGCGCCTGGAAAACCCAAACAGACTTTTGGGATAATCCGGCTCTCACTAAACCCTTCGTCCGAGCTAAAAGGGCAAACTCTCGTAAGTTACCCGATCCAATTCTCAAAAAACCAAAGCCCACTCCAGGGCATGGAACCGTATTGGAAGAATGGCTCAATGGGCCATGCAAAATTCACAGCACGCCGGATACCACGCCAACGCATAGCCTTAGAGCATGTTGGATACTCCGGCAGGTAGCAAAAAGCGGCGAGGATCTTCTTGTAAACCATAAAGCAGAGCAACATCCCGCCGAAGACGACAATGCGGTCCTGACAGTCTTCGAGACTTTCGCCTCAAATAATAGGCGCAAGCGAGCTCATCGAAATCTCGCTGAAATCTGCCACGTGGCAAAAATAAATCCGTGGAGCGACACTGCTATAACCTTCAGTGCCAGTGACGAACCTCAATTCCAGACAGTCCGAGGACCAGCCGCTTTGGTCCTTAGCCCAATCGTGGACGGCTTTCGGCTCACTAAAGTACTCACGGACGGCGGAAGCGGATTAAACCTGATCTATGAAGAAACGCTCAACAAGATGGAAATTGATAAAAGCCGCATTGAGCAAAGCGGTACGACCTTCAGAGGAATCATCCCTAGTCGGGAGGCACGGTGTGCGGGAAAAATCACACTTGATGTGGTATTCGGCACCCCGAAGAATTATAGGTCCAAAGAAATCACGTTCCAAGTGGCCCCGTTCAGCAGCGGATACCACGCCCTTTTAGGGCGGGACGCATTCACGAGCTTTCAAGCTATACCCCATTACGGGTACATGAAGCTTAAAATGCTCGGACCAAATGGAATCATCACTCTAGCCAGTGATCCGGACGTCGCACTCCGCGCCGAAAATAAAACTGCCGCACTAGCCCTGGAAGCATTATCCGAAGCCCTAGCGGCCGAAGAACTAACAACGCTGCGCGCCACAGTGGACAGGGACGACGTGATACTCGACAAACGACCCAAGTCCACCTCATTCAAGCCTGCGGACGAGATAGTCAAATTCCAGGTCCACCCAATGGACCCCACAAAGACAGCTTCCATCGGGACACAGTTGAGCCCCACAATGGACGCCGCACTGCGAGACTTCCTACGCAAGAATTGGGACATTTTCGCCTGGCATCCTTCAGACATGCCGGGCATCCCACGCAGGCTGGCCGAACACAGCCTCAATATACTGAAAGGATACAAGCCAGTCAAACAGACGCTTCGGCGCTTCTCAGAGCCTAAACGGCAAGCCATGGGAGAAGAGCTAGCCAAGCTACTTGAGGCCGGATTCATCAGAGATATAAAACATCTGGATTGGCTGGCAAATATGGTAATGGTACCAAAGAAGGACAAATCCTGGCGCCTATGTGTCGATTTCAAAGACCTCAACAAAGCCTGCCCCAAGGATCCCTTCCCCCTCCCTCGCATTGACCAAATCATCGACGCCACTGCAGGACACGACTCACTATGTTTCCTCGACGCATACTCCGGATACCATCAAATAAAGATGGCGGAGTCCGACCAAGCCGCAACGGCCTTTATAACGCCATATGGTCCCTTCTGTTTCAACACTATGCCTTTCGGGCTCAAAAATGCCGGCGCAACCTATCAACGTATGATTCAGACATGCCTGGAGAAGCAAATCGGCAAAACAGTGGAGGCGTACGTGGACGACGTGGTCATAAAAACAAGACACGTCGAAACTTTAATAGATGACTTGAGACTCACGTCCGACAACATCCGAACATACGACATCAAGATCAACCCGGAAAAATGTGTTTTCGGTGTACCCTCCGGGAAGCTGCTCGGCTTCATCGTTTCCAATCGAGGAATCGAAGCAAACCCGGCAAAAATCCGAGCTCTGTCGCAGTTGGCTATCCCAACAGACCTCAAGCATATCCAGAAACTAACTGGATGCGTGGCGGCCTTAAGCCGCTTTATCTCCCGATTAGGAGAAAAGGCACTACCTCTTTACCGCCTTCTTCGACGCACCGAACACTTCGTGTGGACGGACGCGGCCGCGGCCGGACTGGATGAAATAAAGACCCTATTGGCCAACAATCCAGTCCTGACCGCGCCAAATACTGGCGAACCTATGCTATTGTACATAGCTGCAACACATCAAGTTGTAAGCGCAGTGCTCGTCGTCGAACGAGAAGCAGATGGACACAAGTTCCCGCTCCAAAAGCTGGTATATTACGTGTCCACTGTCCTCACCCCATGCAAATCCCGATACCCACACTATCAAAAGATAGCATACGCTGTCTTCATGGCATCCCGGAAGCTACGACACTACGTTCAAGAGTGTTCGATTATGGTGGCCTCCGAAGTACCACTCAACGACATAATAAACAACCGCGACGCCACGGGACGAATTGCTAAATGGGCTATCGAGCTCCTTCCGTTCGACATAACATACAAACCACGGCGGTGTCGGTGTACAAAATTAGGGGCTCTCCTTTTGACCCCTTTACTTGTGCACGGGCAGTCGAAGCCGCGCGCCACGGCCAAACTTGGCAAGGCCAGGGAGGTGAACCGAGGTAATCCCAGAAGCAAAGCAACGCCAAGACCAAGGCCACAAAGGGCAGAGGGACAAAGCAGGTTTCCCCGGCAAGGTCCTTGCCGGGTGCGGCCTCCGCAGCCCCGGCAAGACCCTTGCCGGGGTAGCTCGCCCCAACACCAACAGAGCTAGCCACCCTTGAGCCCACGGTCTCCAACACTATCAATTGCGTTGGGCCAGGGCTCGGGAGGCACCTCTGTGGTGGTATGCAGATCTTTGTGAAGACAAGAATAACACTCTGGATCAGAAGAGTAAGATGCAACGAGCCTCGGCAAGACCCTTGCCGAGGGAATCCACAAGGCCCCCGGCAAGACCCTTGCCGGGGACGTCCACGACGCCACGGCAAGACCCTTGCCGGGACCCCGGCAAGGCCCTTGCCGGGAGCATCCGCGAGGCCACAGCCAGGCCCGCGCCCGCCAAGCTTTCCACCACCGTTTTCATGCAGCTGCTAGCCCACCAGCCGGGTAGGCACCTGCGTGTCAACAAAGGGCTCCTTCGCCAACTCATCACGTGCTTACGTGGTGGCGTGCAGATCTTCTAGAAGGTTCCACCACCGCGCCACCTCAGCTGCCTGCCTGCCTACATGGCGCCGCATGCATCGCTGGCCGGGGCGCGTGTCGAAGCAAGGAGGAGCGGCGACGGACGGGACGGGCCTCACCCTCGTCCCCAATAAAGCAAGGGGACACCTAAGCTGCGCATTAAATGCGCTTTGTCCTGTAATGGCTAGCGATAAGCTCAGCCACAGTACTTCGATGCCACCTCCTGGTGCCACTGTGGCGATCCATTTGCCTATAAAAGGAGACCCAAGGCATCCAGGAGAAGGATTCGGACTCTTGGACAAGTTACGCTCCCTGTAGCTAGTTCGAGCTCCTCAAGAACTCAGATATACAACCACCAAAGCAGGACTAGGGTATTACGCGTCTGCGCGGCCCGAACCTGGGTAAACGACCCGTGTGTTTGCACTGACTGTTGATCCCGCTCTCCTCACCACTCCAGCGCCCCGCAACCGTAGAAAGGGATCCCCCTGATCCCATAGGTGTCGTTTCTCACCGACATCTTTGGCGCGCCAGGTAGGGGACGCAGAGTAGTGAGCATCTGGTTCTACAGCCAGTAACGCAGTTCTTCATCGCCATGGCTCCCAAGAAGAAGGCGACCACAGTGGTCGGCTAATCAGGAGCCAAGCGGACCGATCCGGTGCGAGCAAGCAGCGGACCGGTCACGGACAGAACCCGGGCTGCAGCCCGTGAGCATCAGCATCGCCCTGGCGATCATGGCCTGGCAAGCGCCGTCGTTCGTACGTCGAATGACGAGCCGCGCGCCACCAGATCCCAAGACGGGGGCAGGCCCCACGCAGGCGGCGCGGGGCCCTCCAAGAACGTTGCTGTGCCGCCCACGGGCGGTGCAGCGACCTCCAAGACGCCTGTCCCGGCGCCCACAGTGCGCTCTTCCCACGGTGCGCGCGATGAGCAGCGTCACCATGCTGACGACCCCGGACGCCGTCGTGGGAAGAGCCCTGCGCTTCATCCACAAGGCGAAGGAGGCCTACGTGCCCACCGAAGCGCTGGCGGAAGTGTCACACAGCCGCTGGGCCGTGACGGAGCTCCTTCTAACAGAGTTAGAAGTCAGAGCGCCCCACGGTCCACGCAGCTTTCGCCACCACCCACACCAGCAGAAGCTTTGGCGCGCGCGCAGCTGCTCCTTGATTTCCCTCCTGCTGTGGAGAAGCTCGATGAGTGGAGAGCCACCGTCCGGAGCCTCGTTGCCATCGCCAACAAAGACGGTCCGCGACCAACGGGGCCCTCTGGTCGGCGCTCCGTCGAGCCACCGCACGCCGGTGGAGGAAAGATCGAGGGCGCCGCGGCCACGGTGCACTCTCCTCCTCCACGCCAACCGCCACGAGCGTCAGCCCATCGTGACGACGCTTGTGATGATATCTCCATAGCGTCGTCCGACCCGCGGACCCGCCATGACCAGCGCCAAGTTCTTCGAGAGCGAGCTCACGAAGATGCTCGAACCACTATCGAGCGCCGGCGCGATACACGCCACCAGTCGGGCAAGTGGGCAGGGCCCGCCGTGGAACACCCGGCTCCGGGGAGCTCCGGCGGCTTGCCTTACGAGGTAGGTTGCCCGGCCTTCACCCGTGAGCTGCGGCGCTTCCAATGGCCGTCCCACCGCACGTTCAAACCCGACGTCGGCGAGAAGTACAACGGCAAGACCCATCCGTCAGAGTTCCTCAGCATCTACACCATTGTGATGCAAGCTGCTGGAGCTCGTGACGACAAGGTGCTCACCAATTACTTCCCGTTGGCGCTGAAGCCCAACGTTATGTCTTGGTTGATGCACTTGCCGGTAGACTCCATTTCTTCTTGGTCGGACCTGTGTCATGAGTTCGTAGGTGCCTTCACTGGAGGCTACCAAGCTCATGGCCAGGTGAGTGATTTGCACATCATTCCCCAGAAGGATGGAGAAACACTGCGCAAGTACATCCAGAGGTTCAGCCGGGTCCAGTACAACATCCCCGACGTTCACCCCGCCGCTGTGATTAGTGCGTTCCACCAGAACATGCGTAATCGCAAGATGCGCGAAGAATTGGCGATGAACAAGATCAGGGATGTGGCCGAACTTTATGTTCTAGCCGACAGGTGCGCCCGAGCTGAGGAGGGAAGGAAGTACCCCGGCGAAGACGCCGGCGCGGAAACCGACTCTACTGACAGAGACACCGCCGCCCCGACGAAGAAGGGCCGGCGTCGCAACAAGAAACGCAAGGGCAAGACCGTACTTGCCGTCGAGGAATCCGGCGACACCGACGCCACCAAGAAGGCCAAGGCAGACGACCCCGGCAAGGAAATTGCCGGGTGTACCGCCTGCCGGGCCTTGGCGGCTGCCGACAAGCCAGGGGGCTCCGGCAAGCAGTATTGCAAGATCCCCCGCACCAAAGGCCACGACCTCCAGAACTGCCGACAAGTCGAGCTGCTTGCCGAGAAGCAGAAGGCTGAGTATGAAAGGCGGGACAAGGAGAAGGGTCAGGATGGTGCCGGAGGGCCTGACAAGGAGCGTGGCGGCAAGGAAGGTCGCCGCGGCAAGGATAGCCAACAAAAGATGCCCGCTCGGGGCCGCGATAAGAAGCAAGAAGACGATGATCACGACGAGGACGACGAGTCCGGTGAGCAAGAGTTCCAGAAGGCTACAGAGGCCATGTGCATCGACGGTGGTGCCTCGCTGCATACTTCTCACCGCTAGCTCAAACAGTGGGCGCGTGAGATTACAGCGGCAGAGCCCTCGCTCGACGCCAGGAAGCCCCTGAGATGGTCCAGCACGCCCCTCATCTTTGACACCGAGGATCACCCCGATCGCACGACTGCGATCGGGTGTTTGCCGTTGTTGGTCTCACCAAAGATACGCAACCTCAAGGTGAACAAGATGCTGGTTGACGGCGGGGCCGGTCTGAATTTGATCTCACCTGTCGTGATCAAAAGGCTGCAAATTTCCGATGGAGACCTCGAAGAAACGGGCACGTTTCAAGGGGTCAATCCGGGAAGGAGCCAGCCGAAGGGAAAGGTCACATTGCCTGTGACGTTTGCGAGTGAGCTGAACTATAGGACGGAGAGGATTGTTTTCGTTGTAGCCGAGATCCCCTTGCCCTACAATGGGATTCTCGGCCGCCCGGCACTAGCCAAGTTCATGGCGGCTTCCCACTACGCCTACAACACGCTGAAGATGCCCGGGCCGATGAACATCATCACCGTCCCCTCCGACAAGAAAGGCGCGTTGATCTGCGCTGACCTACTCTACCGGGAAGCGGTTGCAGCAACTGCCACCAGGGCACTTGCTCCTGCCATTGGAGCCCTGGGAGGAGAGAAGAAGACCGGCGAGACCTTTCGCGCCCACTCCGGCAAGCACACCTCTTCAGAGTGTTGTGCTACCGTCGAGGACGTGCCAGAGAGCTCCACCGGCAAGAGCAAGAAATCTAGAGCTACGCCACCAGAGACCAAGAAGGTGTCCGTCAGGGAGGATGGCACGGGAGGGGCTTTCACCATAAGCTCCACCCTCAACAGCAAATAGGAAAGCGAGCTTGTCACTTTCCTGCGGGCGAATGTCGATGTGTTTGCATGGAAAGCCTCCAACATCCCCGGCGTTCCCAGGGAAGTGATTGAGCACCATCTTGCTGTCCGTCCTCATGCACGGCCCGTCAAGCAGAAGGTCAGGAAGCAAGCTCTGGAGAGGCAAGAGTTCATCACAGAGGAGATCAGAAAATTAGAAGCAGCAGAACTGGTGAGAGGAGTGCTCCATCCGACGTGGTTGGCCAATCCGGTAGTGGTGCGCAAGGCGAATGGGAAGTGGAGGCTTTGTATCGATTACACAAATATTAATAAGGCTTGTCCCAAGGACCCCTCCCCATTCCCCGCATCAACCAGATTGTCGACTCCACGGCCGGGTGTGATCTGCTGTCATTCCTCGACGCCTACTCAGGGTACCACCAGATCTTCATGACGAAGGAAGACGAGGAGAAGACAGCATTCATCACCCCATGTGGTACGTATTGCTTTTTACGGATGCCTTTCGGGTTGAAGAGTGTTGGCTCCACCTTTGCAAGAGCAGTCCAAATTGGTATTGAGCCCCAGCTCCATAGAAATATGGAAGCTTATATGGATGACATAGTGGTCAAAACCAAGGACAAAGCAACACTTGTGCAAGATCTGGAGGAGACGTTTGCAAACCTGCGCAAGATCAACCTCAAGCTGAACCCTGAGAAGTGTGTTTTCGGTGTCCCTTCCGGCAAGCTTCTCGGGTTCTTCGTGTCGCAGCGCGGGATTGAGGCGAACCCTGACAAGATCAAGGCCATCGAGCAAATTGAGGCACCCAAGCAGATTAAGGACGTGCGTCGGCTCACGGGCTGCGTTGCCGCCATGAGCAGATTCATCTCCAAGTCCGCAGAGCGTGCCCTTCCTTTTTTCAAGATTTTGAAGAAAGCAGGCCCAATGGAGTGGACCCCAGAAGCCGAGGCAGCATTACAAGATTTGAAGAAATACCTCTCTTCTACCCCAGTGCTGGTTGCGCCTAAACCACAAGAACCGTTGCTGCTGTACCTAGCGGCAACGAATCAAGTGGTTAGCACCGCACTAGTGGCGCAAAGGGAGGTCAACGAAGAATCTGCAGCGGCGACAGAGCCAATGGATGACGAATCGGAACCCACCCCGGCAGGGCTCGGTCCCGGCAAGGCTGAGTCTCAGGCAGGGGTTGACGACAGAATGACAGGGCCCGCGCAACTAGGTGAAGTAGCGCTGGAGAAGAAGATGGTGCAGCACCCAGTCTACTTCGTCAGCTCCTTCTTGCGGGGGGCTAGGCCGAGGTACTCAGGCATGCAGAAGCTGCTCTTCGGCCTCCTTATGGCCTCGAGGACGCTTCGCCATTACTTCCAAGCGCACGAGATCACCGTGGTCACCCGCCTCCCATTGCAACGGATACTGCATAACCCAGATGCAACGGGGAGGATCGTGGAATGGGCCCTGGAGCTGTCGAGTTTCGGTTTAAAGTTCGAAAGCACCTCAACGATTTAGAGCAGAGTCTTGGCGGAGTTTGTTGCAGAATGGACCTCGGCACCTGATGAAGAGGTATAGGAGACCACTCTCCCCGGCAAGGAAACAAGCCACAGCTAGATCATGTACTTTGACGGGGCCTTTTCGCCGCAAGGCGCCGGTGCTGGCGTACTGCTTGTCGCGCCCACCGGAGAGCACCTCAAGTATGTCATCCAGATGCACTTTTCCCGGGAGATGTCAACCAACAACACCGCCGAGTACGAGGATTTGCTTGCCGGTCTCAGGATTGCGGCAGACCTCGGGGTCAGAAAGCTCATCGTCAGGGGCGATTCACAGCTCGTCGTCTGACAGGTCAACAAAGATTACCAGAGTTCGTTGATGGAGGATTACGTTGATGAAGTGAGGAAACTGGAGGAGCGCTTTGACGGTATCCAAGCAGAGCATGTCCCAAGGGCGGAGAACGACATTGCCGACTACCTGTCAAAGCGTGCTGCCCTCAAGCTACCTGTGGAACCAGGTACTTTTGTGCTTCAGTTAACTCAACCATCCGTCGAACCATCAGCTGGGCTGAACAAGCGGAGGAAGCTAGGCCCCGGCAAGTACTTCCCCACCGAGCCCCCTGGAGCTGCTGGCGAAGATGTTGCCGTGGATGCCGATCCTGCCGCAGGACGACCGACTCCGGCAGGGCCCCAGGTCATGGCCGTAGAGACAGTCGCTCCCATGGCAGAAGAGATGCCTTTAGTCCTTGTCGTCGAGCCATAGGCTCCGGCATGGGCGCAGCACACCGTCCAATTCCTCCAAACAGGAGAGCTTCCTGAGGAGCAGGAAGAAGCCGAAAAAGTAGCCCGCCGATCTGCTCTGTACCAATTCATTGACAACGTCTTGTACAGAAGAAGGCCGAATGGGGTGAAATTGAGGTGCATCTCCCGAGAGGAAGGACTAGAGCTGCTGGCGGAGATACATGGAGGTATATGTGGCTCCCACATAGGGTCGAGAGCCCTTGCCGGCAAGGCTTTTCGGCAAGGTTTCTTCTGGCCCACTGCCCTCTAGGATGCGACGGCGCTAGTAACCAAGTGTGAAGCGTGCCAGTTCCATTCAAAGAAGCTTCATCAACCAGCGCAAGCCCTTCAAACCATTCCTCTTTTCTGGCCCTTCTCGGTCTGGGGGCTCGACATACTGGGCCCCTTCCCTCGTGCCATCGGGGGCTTTGAGTGCTTGTACGTTGCAATCGACAAGTTCACAAAGTGGCCAGAAGTGGAAGCAGTGAGGAAGGTGACAGTGCAGTCAGCCATTAAGTTCTTCAAGGGACTAGTTTGCCGTTTTGGTGTACCCAACAGGGTTATCACCGATAACGGCACACAGTTCACAAGCCGCGCCTTCATGCAGTACATTGAGGATCTCGGCAGCAAGGTCTGTTTTGCCTCTGTGGCACATCCACGGAGCAATGGCCAAGCAGAGAGAGCAAATGCTGAAGTTCTGCGAGGCTTAAGGACGAAGACTTTTGACAGGCTGCGCAAAAGTGGGAGGCGCTGGATTGATGAGTTGCCGGCGGTTCTTTGGTCGATCAGGACGACGCCAAATCGAGCCACCGGCCAGACACCATTTGCCCTGGTCTACGGGGTAGAAGCAGTTATCCCCACGGAACTCATATACGGGTCACCTCGAGTGCTCGCTTATGATGAGCTTGAGCAAGAGCGATTGCGGCAAGATGACGCAACGTTCCTTGAGGAAGATCGTCTCCGGGCGGCTGTGAGAGCAGCATGCTACCAGCAAGCCTTGCGCCGCTACCATAGCCGCAAGGTTCATGCTCAGAGCTTTGAGGAAGGCGACCTTGTTCTTCGGCACATTCAGTCGGCCAAGAATTCCAACAAGTTGACGCCGAAGTGGGAGGGCCCTTATTGGGTAACACGAGTCACCAGGCCTGGCGCAGTCCGCCTGGAGACTGAAGATGCCATTCCTGTGAGCAACTCCTGGAACATCGAGCATCTTCGCAAGTTTTACCCATAAGGCGCGGCTTGCCGGGCCTCCCGGCAAACCACCCTTTTGTACAAGCTTTGCCGGCAGGCATGTAACCCTTTGTGCAAAGCCAGGCGCAGACCCTGAGCGTAAATAAATGAAGCGCTGGCGCCCTAAGTTATAGCATGCATGCTAGGTCGAGTCTCTTCCTCGGTTAGGGTTGATAGTGCTTAGCAGCGGCTAACCCCTAGCTTAGAGGTCGAGTCCGCGTCTCTCTGTTCTTTCCCGTCCTCTTTGGTTTGCAGGGCACATGAGCACCTTTGCCGAGCTACGTGGAAGGAGGAGGACGGACCGACGTCCTAGCCCTGGCAAACCAAAGTTGCCGGGGGCTGCAAGCACAAGGATCCAACCACGACAAGCCAAAGGTTGCCAGGGGGGCTGCAGATCCAGATAAGTCTTTCATCCTCTGCCATCCATTTCGATATGGAACTGGGATACATGAAGCTTCGTCTTACTTCTAGGCTACCGTGCTCCCTTTTTCCTATATCCAAGGTTTATCTCCTGGGTTCGGATTTGGTTGTAGCCGCGGCAGCCAGGAAATAGAACGAAGAGCCTAAACCCACTTCGTCCCTGCCTCCGCCAAGAGCGCGAGAATGGTCGAGCGAAGTGGAGGGACGGCAAGGCCTGTTGCCGGGCGAAAAACCTTTATCTTAATAGTAACAAGGATTCTCTCCTTGTCGTGGGTTTTTCCCCGCGAACGAAAAGCCCGGCAAACACCCTTTTTCATTAAAAAAACATCCCATACAGGTACAGTTCGTATAGAATGAAAAACATGAGCAAGGAGGATTACAAATCTTAAATTCTACTAATGCCCGCAGGCTTACAAGTTGAAAAAAGATAAGATGCCCATAATCCCTTTCTTGTCCCTCTCCTCAGGAGGCAAGTCAAGGAAGCGAAAAGGGGCAAAAGGGGCGCCTAGGCGAGCTACGGATGGCAGAAAACACCAAGAGAACGTCTCGGTGGCCAACCAAGGGCTGGCCGGTGATGACGGCGCCGGAGGAAGAGCTGGAAGACGAGGCGGCAGGACGGCAATACGCGACGAAGGCGTCGGTGCCCGCGTACTCCGGCTTTGCGGCCTTGCCGCCCGCCCTCTTCCTCTTCTGCGGCCTCCCGACGCCTGCCGCCCAAGGAGACGGCCCCGAGAAGTTCGAGGAGCTGGCCCCTCCCCTGGCAAAACCTCGCCGGAGGAGCGGCCAGGTGCAGAAGTTGCTGCTGCCGCGCCCGCCCAGGCACGGGGCGTCCGACGCTTAGCCGGACTCGTCCTCGTCCTCTGCCCCGCTGTCCTCCTCGTCACTCTTGCTCGAGGAGGAGCTTCCGTCATCAGAGTCTCCGTCGAAGGAGCTCTCCACACAGCACTTCAGGCGAGTCCCGAGATCTCCAAAGACCTTGACGGAGAGCAGGCCTCCCTCCATTAACTTGAAGTAGAGGACGAGCCCCGCCGTCAGGCTGTGGATGCGAGCAAACGTCTTCCATCCACGGCGGAGGTACATGACCCGAGGAGCCGGGAAGTCGACGTCGACCCGCGTGCCACCGTCCCACAACCCCTCATGTGCAACCTGAGGGTCTGGGGCGGGTCACGCTCCATCTCCCGAGCGAATGGGGTGGGAAGACGAAGACGGCGGCGCGGAGGCCGGCGCAGCCTGACGAAGAATTCACGGGGATTGTCCCCGACGTGGCCCTCCACCGGAGGGAGGGCCGCTGGCGGAGGCGAGGCCGAGATGCCGCCCCGTCCTCCTCTTCCTCGAGCACCACGACCTCTGCCACGGCCTCGCCCCCTCCCCCTTCCCCTCGCGGTTGGCTCAGCCACCGCGGGCCCTTGGGGAGGAGGGATGCGCTGCCGAGCGGCGACCCTCGCCGCCACCGTCGAAGGGCCGGGGTTCCCTTTCTCCATGGCGGATGAGAGGAAGAAGCAAAAGCAGAGAAAGGCAAAGATGCAAGAGTGCGGGATGCCGTCTCCCCCCTCCCTCTCCTTATAAAGGGGCGGGATCGGGGCTCGGCCGCCCCGCTCGGCCAATCCAAGCCACCAAGAGCGCAGGGAATCAGTACCGACACACTGGCCCAACCAGCAACGGCCTGGGTTTCCACATCCACCGCTCGATACCTCAAGCGCATGAAGGACGCGTGGCGTACGTGCAGAACCGAGGGGACGGGTGAAGCGACCTTTCCCCGACCCCGTGATTGTGGGGTATGGACGCCTCGAAGACCGCGACCAGGCCCCACTCAGTAAACGGGCCGCCTCCTTCCCCATTAACTGCGACGTGACGCATGTGTGCGGGAACCGCCGCGCGCATGACCCCCACATTACGCATGACCCCCACGTCGCGCACGGATCATGGGGAAGCGCAGCGGATGGAAAAATTACCATGGTAAAAACCGCCCCGCCTGCCCGCGCACCGTTCTTGGGCCTGGCCCAACAACGTGTTGCGCTTATGTATGGCCCAGGCCCGGGGGCTCCTGTCGGTGTACAAAAGTAGGGGCTCTCCTTTTGACCCCTTTACTTGTGCACGGGCAGTCGAAGCCGCGCGCCACGGCCAAACTTGGCAAGGCCAGGGAGGTGAACCGAGGTAAGCCCAGAAGCAAAGCAACGCCAAGACCAAGGCCACAAAGAGCAGAGGGACAAAGCTGGTTTCCCCGGCAAGGTCCTTGCCGGGGGCGGCCTCCGCAGCCCCGGCAAGACCCATGCCGGGGCAGCTCGCCCCAACACCAACAGAGCGAGCCACCCTTGAGCCCACGGTCTCCAACACTATCAACTGCGTTGGGCCAGGGCTCGGGAGGCACCTCCGTGGTGGTATGCAGATCTTTGTGAAGACAAGAATAACACTCTTGATCAGAAGAGTAAGATGCAACGAGCCTCGGCAAGATCCTTGCCGAGGGAATCCACAAGGCCCCCGGCAAGACCCTTGCCGGGGACGTCCACGACGCCACGGCAAGACCCTTGCCGGGGCCCCGGCAAGGCCCTTGCCGGGAGCATCCGCGAGGCCACAGCCAGGCCCGCGCCCGCCAAGCTTTCCACCGCCGTTTTCATGCAGCTGCCAGCCCACCAGCCGGGCAGGCACCTGCGTGTCAACCAAGGGCTCCTTCGCCAATTCATCACATGCTTACGTGGTGGCGTGCAGATCTTCTTGAAGGCTCCACCACCGCGCCACCTCAGCTGCCTGCCTGCCATGGCGCCGCATGCATCGCTGGCCGGGGCGCGTGTCGAAGCAAGGAGGAGCGGCGACGGACGGGACGGGCCTCACCCCCGTCCCCAATAAAGCAAGGGGACACCTAAGCTGCGCATTAAATGCGCTTTGTCCCGTAATGGCTAGCGATAAGCTCAGCCACAGTACTTCGATGCCACCTCTTGGTGCCATCGTGGCGATCCCTTTGCCTATAAAAGGAGACCCAAGGCATCCAGGAGAAGGATTCGGACTCTTGGACAAGTTACACTCCCTGTAGCTAGTTCGAGCTCCTCAAGAACTCAGATATACAACCACCAAAGCAGGACTAGGGTATTACGCGTCTGCGCGGCCCGAACCTGGGTAAACGACTCGTGTGTTTGCACTGACTGTTGATCCCGCTCTCCTCACCACTCCAGCGCCCCGCAACCGTAGAAAGGGATCCCCCTGATCCCATAGGTGTCGTTTCTCACCGACAGGCGGGCCATTAAGCCGCAAGTATTGGCTGACTTTGTCGCCGAATGGACAGAAGCCGAACTCCCTAAAGAGTACGGCGCGTACTCCAATTGGATCATGCACTTCGACGACTCCAAAATGTTGGCCGGATTGGGAGCGGGCGTAGTCCTGACATCCCCCACCGGAGACACGGTCCAATATGTACTCCAAATATTATACACAGACTCCAACAACGCAGCCGAATACGAGGATGCAGAACACCCCCAACACGTCCTCTTTAATATGTGGCTATCTTAGATAAAGAGTGATTGAAGACTATTTTTGGAGGATGCAGATCGGAGTTGGATTTGTATTATTCTTATTTCAAATTCTCACAAATTACTTGTGGTAATATTTTGGGTACAAAAACACATTTGCATTGTTGCCACCGGGCCTCTCTGATTCGGGGGAGTTTTAAAACATAGGAATAGGGAAAACACGGGAATAAGATATCATGTCATCTTCGGTACTACAGGATTGCATGGATGTTTGATTGAGCATAGGAATCTTCACATGGGGTGTTGGAGTGGATGAAAAAATTTCACTGGCATCTAGTACAAATAGATCCTAAGAAAAAATCATTATGGTTGCATCTCTACGAATCAAATAACATGTATAGGAAATAAACAAGGGTTATGGCTTCTTTGATTCAAAGGATTTGCGAAGAAATTTTGGATGATTGAAATCTCTAGGATTTTTCTTACTAGCACTGCCAGTGGTAATATGTTGTGCTCATGATATGAGGTAATCAGTCGTACACATAGAGACACATACGCAATCTTCGTTGACACTATCTTGCGTACGAAAGCGTTGCTTGCTTTTCACCTGCACCATTCCAAGCGGTAGCAAAGCAATATATAAAAAAACAACTGCTGCTTGTTTTAAACTGTACCAGTTTGAGCACGCATGAGGTTGTCAGAGAACACAAATCAAGCAGCTCAGCTTAGAGATATAAATACGGTAAGTAGAAAGTATGTGTATTACAACATCTTCGACATGCATGGTTGGTTACAATGTAGTGTTCAAGTACCTGGTGAAAACTGAATGGCCAAGAATGTAATATACGAAATTAATGGAATATGCTAGCTGCTGGCCCATGCTTATTATTTATATGCAGTAGAGGTAGAATCGTCTCATCCACGAGGCAAGGTGGTGCGTAGACAAGTCAATAGAAATGGTTTTGGAAAAGATGCTCACAACATACCCCCTCCTATGGCCAAAGGACTCCTGCAGCGGACGGTGGTGCATCTGGAGCCAATAAACATGAGTTAAATGGAATGGATGTTGACTCGTCTAAAGGAGCTGCAGCTGAGGTTGATGAAGAAGCAGATGCTGACGAAAGCAAGAAACGTGCACTGGCTTCGCGTTCGACAACTGAATCAACTTCCGCTACTGTAAATGCAAAGGGCCAATTATTGCTTACTAATACGAATCAGGCGGTTCCTCCTAGTCCGTCTCGGAAGCACAAACAGAAGCGTACAAAAACTGATCATGGCACACCCAAAACAAAAAATTTGTCCAACACGGCGGGTTCCAATCAGGAACGCCGCCAGGACAAATGAATCTTGTCAGTTGGAACTGCCAGGGGGCGGGGAACTCCCGGACAGTTCGAGACCTTGCGACATTAGTTAAGTCGCTTTCCCCCACCTTGGTCTTCTTGTGTGAGACTCGCCAGTCCAATTCCAGGATGAAGCGGTATCGAGCACGGCTAGGCCTGCATGGGTTTCATGGTGTTGATAGTGAAGGGAACAGTGGAGGTTGTCCCTATTTTGGCATGAGTCACTCTTGGTAAAGGTGGTATTTTCAAATCAGTGATGTATTGATGCTCATATTAAGTTGGGGCCGGATGAACTTGAGTGGCGTCTCATTTGTGTCTATGGTGAGCCGAGAGTAGAGAATAGGCACAACATGTGGTCTCTGTTACAAAATTTAAGTGTGCAATCAAATTTACCGTGGATCGTGGCGGGTGACTTTAATGAATGTATGTGGGAATTTGAGCACTTTTCTGCAACTCAAGAGCAGCAGCGCAGATGCAGGCATTCCGGGATGTGTTGGAAGTTTGTGAGCTAGTAGATTTGGGCTTTACTGGGGTCCCCCATACATATGATAAATGAGGTCCGGTGGTGCAAATGTCAAGGTCCGTCTTGACAGAGTGGTCGCTAATCATACTTGGCGAAATATGTTCGAGAATACTGTAGTCAAGCACCTTGCTTCCCCATGTTCAGATCATGTGCCTCTTCATATTTGTTGTGATTTTCATGAGGACCAACCAACAAAGTCTCGGATACAGCATTATGAGATAATGTGGGAAAGGGAGCCAGCTTTGCAGGAAGTGATAGCACAAGCTTGGTTGGAGGCTGGGAATAAAAACTCGCTTGGCGATGTACACTCGGCTCTCAGGGGCACTATGCGAAGATTATGTGAATGGAGCAAATCAAAATTTGATAGTGTTACCCGTGAGATAGAGGAATCAAGGACCCAGCTGGAACAACTCATGTTGATGAATGCAGATAGAATGGAAATCCGGAGAGCTACTGATGGGATGAACGAGCTCCTATACAGGGAAGAGCTCATGTGGATGCAACGATCCCGTGTACACTAGTGCAGAACCAGGCTATAGCACCGGTTCGTAAGGGCCTTCAGTGCCGGTTTCATAACCGGCACTAAACGGTGGGGACTAAAGGTCCCCCCTTTAGTACCGGTTCTGCACGAACCGCCGCTAAACACTACCGGAATCGCACCCTATGCCGACGGCCCCCGTCGGCATAGGGCCGTCGGCAAAATATCCGTCGGCGTAGCCAGGATGACCGTCGGCATAGAAAAGCCGTCGGCATAGACCCTATCCCGACGGTGGCCGTACATCTATGCCGACGGCCCTGGCCGTCGGCAATGTCATCACCTAACGGCGGCCGCCGTCAAGTGTTGCCCAGTGGCTTCTCGCCACGTGGTAAGACGCCGTTCAGCATGGGCGTGTCTATGCCGACGG